>NW_007731772.1:185050-192368 GCF_000696425.1 Galeopterus variegatus | reverse complement strand
GGGGACGGAGAAGGTCTGGGACAGGGAAGGAAACTCAGGGATTGACAAAATCAGATCTAAGAGGGTCAGAGGAAGTGAGATCATTTTGTTGAGGAAAACCAGGTTGAACAATGTTGACCATGACGAGCTTTACATATAATAGTAGAAGACAGGTGGCCAGTTAAAAAATCTCTTGAGAGGGCCGGCCCGTGGCTCACTCGGGAGAGTGCGGTGCTGAGAACACTAAGGCCCAGACAGGTGGCCAGTTAAAAAATCTCTTGAGAGGGCCGGCCCGTGGCTCACTCGGGAGAGTGTGGTGCTGAGAACACTAAGGCCCCGGGTTCGGATCCTATATAGGGATGGCCGGTTTGCTCATTGGCTGAGCGTGGTGCTGACAACACCAAGTCAAGGGTTAAGATCCCCTTACCGGTCATCTTTAAAAAAAAAAAAAAATCTCTTGAGGAGTCCTTGACCACAGGGAGAGAAAGCAGGTTCAGACTTCACGAGGAACTAAAGGTTAAGGATTGTTTGACAACAGAGCAGGGTTTACTACCGATCTTCAGTGGAATACCACCAGGCTGGAGGTTTTTTCCTTTAAAAGCTGTTAACACCAATGGCACAGAATTAGGCCCTTGCCAAGAATATGAGTTGTCTCAGCCAGAGGGTTACCGATGTGTGCAAGAAGCTCTTACCTGAAAGTACTCAACACACATACACAGGCCACACAACAGGAGCTGACGTTAGACCTCTAAGAGGTATCCAGGGTCATGTCAGTTCAACCCCTTCATTTTGCAGAGGAGGACACAGGCCCCAAAATTAAGTGACTTCCTCAAGTCTTGCGGCAACATATTTAGATAAACAAGTTTCATGAATTCCTGCACTGGGTTCCTCTGGGCCATTTAATCTCAGGTGGCTACTCTTTAGCCATGGTGGCCCTGTGGCCAGAGAATGACCAATGACTCCGCCTCCCCGCAGAGGACAAGGAATGATTGCTGGGCATCCTCAGGCTTCCTGTCTGGCTTTTGATCAAGCAGCAAACAACAAGAATGCCAGCAAACAGCCCTGCATTAGGGTCCTTTACAGGAGATTTCCAAACTGACCTATGCATCTGTCTGTAACAACATCAGACGCAGGGTGGCCACACTCAGGTGGTTCCAGAAACGCAATGGCCACCAGGGGCCTGGCATTTCTCAGGAAGAACGTCCACCAAAGGCCTAAGCTGGTCTCTCTCCTCCCACGCTGTGGTTTGGGCTGACTGTCTGGGAGGAAGCAGGGCTACAAAAAAGAAATTGTCTTTTTAAAAGGGAACATGCTCAATGTTTTATTTCTAACTCTCCAAAACTAGGTAGCTTTTTTTTTTGAGACATGTTCTTTAAAAATTTACTACTTTTTAAGTAGAAAATTTTAACTGACAGCCAAATTTTCTGTGTGCAACTAAGACTTTTTCTCTCTGAAAGAAAGAACAAAGTTTAGCTATTAGGAAAGGCCCCAGACTTCTTTCTTATGTGAAAAAAAAATTAAATTAAATTACGAGCTTAAACAACTTTACAAAAAATACCCTCTTGAACTACCGAACACGGAACTCCATTTACAGCCCTCCGAGGCATCTTCTATTCGGTTGACATACTTCATTGTAATTACTGTGAACACACTGTTACTATCTTACGTTCTGCTTTTTTCCTTACTTATTTCATACCAATTTGCTAATTAATTCAATGTTCTAATTAGTGGACATGTGGATTATTTCCAGATTTCCCCCTAGCAAATCACTAGACATGTTAGGGACTAAATATTTGTATCCCTCCCAAATTCATAGGTTGAAGTCCTAATCCCCAGTGTGATGGTATTTACAGGTGGGGGCCTTTGGGAGGTCATTAGGTTTAGATGAGGTCAGGGGTATCCCATGATGGGATTAGGGCCTTTATTTTATTTGTTTATTTTATTTTAATTTTTATTTTTTAAAAAGATGACTGGTAAGGGGATCTTAACCCTTGACTTGGTGTTGTCAGCACCACGCTCACCCAGTGAGCTAACCGGCCATCCCTATATGGGATCCGAACCGGTGGCCTTGGTGTTATCAGCACCACACTCTCCCAAGTGAGCCACGGGCCGGCCCTGTTTATTTATTTTAAAAGATGACCGGAAAGGGGATCTTAACCCTTGACTTGGTGTTGTCAGCACCACGCTCACCCAGTGAGCTAACCGGCCATCCCTATATGGGATCTGAACCCGTGGCCTTGGTGTTATCAGGACCACACTCTCCCAAGTGAGCCTAGGGCTGGCCCTGAATTAGGGCTTTTATAAGAAGAGGAAGAGACACCAGAGCTTCCCTTCTCTCTCTGCCACGTGAGGACACACCACAAAGGCTGCTGTCTGCAAGCCAGGAAGAGAGCCCTCCTCAAAACCCGAATCTGCCAACACCCTGATATTGTACTTCCCAGCCTTCAGAACCATGAGAAATAAATGTCTCTTGCTCAAGTCCCCCCAGTCTATGGTATTTTGTTATATCAGTCCAACCGGACTAGAGACAAGTCCCTAAGTAATATGAACAACTGTCAAATGGATATCTGGCCCCCCACCACCTGGCCTCCATGTTTTTGGTAAGAGAACAGAAAGCGGGACCAACACTGGCATCACGAAGGTCAGGACAGATGACAGGGAGGGAATTCACTTGCTCTTTGATCATTCTGGGAAAGTGACTCTGTGGCTTCCAGAGGCATACCTGTGGCAACAAGGCTGATGAGGGCCGGGGACACAAGGCGGACCTAACAGCAGGGTTACTTTATTTTTTATTTATTTATTTATTTTTGTCTTTTTCCGTGTCCGGCAACGGATCGCAACCCTCAGTGTTGCCCCCGTACTGGACCGGGGACCTGATCAGAACCCTTGGCTTAGTGTCGCCCGCACCGCGCTCAGCCAGTGAGCGCACCGGCCATCCCTATATAGGATCTGAACCCATGGCCTTGGTGTTATCAGCACCGCACTCTACCGAGTGAGCCACGGGCAGGCCTAAACTTCTTTTTTTTTTTTTGTCTTTTTTTTGTGACCGGTAAGGGGATCTCAACCCTTGGCTTGGTGTTGTCAACACCACGCTCAGCCAGTGAGCGCACCGGCCATCCCTATATAGGATCTGAACCCATGGCCTTGGTGTTATCAGCACCGCACTCTACCGAGTGAGCCACGGGCAGGCCTAAACTTCTTTTTTTTTTTTTGTCTTTTTTTTGTGACCGGTAAGGGGATCAGAACCCTTGGCTTAGTGTCGCCCGCACCGCGCTCAGCCAGTGAGCGCACCGGCCATCCCTATATAGGATCTGTACCCGCGGCGAGAGCACCGCTGTGCACCCAAGCGCCGCACTCTCCCAAGTGTGCCACGGGGCCGGCCCACAGCAAGGTCACTTTAGAGGCGAACCAGGGCTGAACTGAGGACAGACAGATGCAGGTTGTGTCACCCAATCGGAGCAACACCAGAGTGTCTGAAGAACCAGACACTCTTTCCTGAGAAATTCCCTCCTGGTTTTTTTTTTTCCAACACTGTATTTTGAAAAATTCCAAACCCACGGAAAAGTTGAAAGAATAATAGAATGAACACCCATCTACCCTTCACCTAGATTCAATAATTGTTAACATTTTGCCATCTTTACATTGTCTCTCTCTTCATACACACCCATGCTGTGTGTGTGTAACTATTTGAATCATGTCATCCCTAAATGCATCTTCCTAAAGACAAGGACATTTTCCTACATAACCATAATGCCAGTATCACACCCAAGAAATTCAACATTGACCCAATAAAATTACCTAACACACTAGTCATTTAAAAAATGTCCCAATTATTTCCAAAATATCCTTTACAGCTCTCCCTCCCCCCATCCAGAATCCAATCAAGGACCAAGAATGCATTTATTTGTCATGTTGCTTTTGTCTCCTGTAATCTAGAGGCGTCTCCCTGCTTGCTGTGAGTTTCGTGACATTGGCCAGTTGCCCTGCCGAAAGTCCCTTACTCTCTCTTTTTTTTTTTTAAAAGATGACCGGTAAGGGGATCTCAACCCTTGGCTTGGTGTTGTCAGCACCACGCTCAGCCAGTGAGCAAACCGGCCATCCCTATATAGGATCCGAACCCGTGGCCTTAGTGTTATCAGCACCGCACCCTACCGAGTGAGCCACGGGCCAGCCCTCCTTACTCTCTTTTTGAGCAGAGCTGGGACCCATGCACCAAGATGTCTGAGTTCTGGCACAGACAGAGTGACCTAACTCTAGTGCTATTCGAATGACCACTGTTTGGGAATCCTACGATACAGGCGCAGCCCTGCTGGAATACACACCTCCATTAGGCAAGAGCCCTGGTGATCCTAAAACCCCAGCCTGCACATGAGCACCAACAGAGCGCTGCTTCCTGGCCTTAAGTAGGACCAGCTCTTGTACTGACAGCTTGCTCACGGTCGTCTGTGAGAGTGGGTGTGCCTGCCATGCTTCCCACACTGCTCTGTCCATCCCACCCTAATCCCTACGTGAGGAGTGACAAGAGGTTCTTATGGCATAATTCTGACCTCTCCTCGGACTCCCTGCCCTGCCCGGTGCTGCACTGGGGAGAGGAGGGGTGGGGCCCTCCCTGCCTCTGGCCTTGAGCTGTGCTGATCACATCCCCACTTCTTCAGTTGGCTCTCAGGGCCTCAGCCCATAAACGGCCCCTTCCCACCACTTTGTCCTTGGCCATGGAGAGTGCCCAGCACCACGAGCATAGCTCCCGAGGGATCCATGGCAGCAGCTGAAGGCTGCTTCCCTGGGCTCTGGGTCCTTCTCAATAATCAGCTTTGTGAGTCGGAGGCAGCAGCTGCCCCAGACTGCACAAGCCTGGCTGGGAAAGAAGAGGATTGGATTAGAAGGGAGGTGGTTAACGGAAGATGAAGTGGGAGGAGGAGGTGAGTTAAGCATGCTCCCTGGGGCAGTGACTTCCATGCTAACAGCAGGAGGGGTTGTCCTCCCCTCCTCTCCTGCTGCTGATGGTCACTTAGGGAGAGTGCAGGAGGCTGGCTGAGGGCATCACCGGGCTGCCCAACCCGGACTTGAGTTATTGCCCCCAGGGGGCCTTCTTCTCACCTTTCCTTCAAGACAATTTCTTTTTTTGTCTTTTTTTCGTGTCCGGCAACGGATCGCAACCCTCAGTGTCGCGCCCGTACTGGACCGGGACCGGCAACGGAATCGCAACCCTCGGTGCTGCGCCCGCACCTCGCTCAGCCAGTGAGCAAGAACCGGTCTGTATGTGGGATCCGAACCCTCGGCAGGAGCGCCGCCGCGCTCCCAAGCGGCACACTGTAGCAGTGCGCCACCGGGCCGGCCCCTATTCAAGACAATTTCTAAGCAGCTTTCTCTTGGGTTAATTTCACCACTGGGAAGGGCAGGGGACAACACTGTGGTATCTGTGTCCCCCACAGCAACTGACCTTATGCACAGTAACAACTTAACGTTGCATGCAGCAGATGAGGGGGGCTGGCCAGATCAAAAAGGGCTGGGGACCTGAGTCCAAAGGGGAAGGGCAAGATTGCAGACAAGGAAAATGATTAAAACTGAACTCTCCTGTTGGGTGGATTCTCAGGACAGGGTGCTGCAGTGGGAGAACAGACACAAGCTATTGGGAAAGCAGAAAAATTTAATCAGCCCCCCTTGCCTTAGGTACGGTTGGGGGTGGTGCGGTGCATTCTTTGTAAGCAAATTTTGTGGGTGGAGTTAGTGTGCATGCATAACGCTGTGACCTTGGCTGGTGACTGCCTTGGATGTCTGCCCTTTGCCTGGCCATGCTCTCAAACCTACTGCTTCCAAGGACCTGTTTGCCGGTTACCAAGCTCATAGACCTGCACGTGAGGGATCTGGTGACCCAGCCTGGTGTGTGAGGGATCTGGTAATCCAGCCTGGCGTGTGAGGGGTCTGGGGACTCAGCCTGGCATGTGAAGGGCTTGTGACCCAGTCTGGAAAACGGGCTTGAGGGGTCTGTGAGCTCCAGACCCAGCCCTCGCTCGACAATTGGCCCAGTTGGCAGGATTACGGGCAGGTAAAAGAGCTCGACACAAGCCATTCTCACTGGCAGCTGCCATCAGGTCTGCCTGGAATGTGAGCTTCCCGGAATGTGCCTTGTCCTCCAAGCACCCATTCACCCTCCGAGGATGTGCGTTCACTTAGGTAAAAGCAAATTACGGGAGGGCCCCTATTCAAACAACACCACTGAACCTATTACATTACATATCATATGTAGTGAGAGCCTAAAAGTCTTCCAGAAAGTTCTTTGAGATGTACTGCACCCCCGAGGATCAAGATATGACTTAGTGCCACTACTGGACATTTTGAACTTCAGTCTAGAATCTGCTGCTGGGTGATAAAGGGCTGATGGGTAAACCAAGTGGCAGTCTGAGAATAGTCCACATGCTTCCCCGATCCCATGGGGCCCTGAGGGAGGCAGGAATCCCAAATATGGGAACAAACCCAACACTTCAGTACATGTCCAAATCCCACCTGCCATTAACTTGGGTGAAGTGAGCAAGCCTCCCCAAGCAAGAACAGCAGGGCTGTGGTCGCCTCCCCACCCCCACCCCTCGTGAGAATACAACAGCCCTCCTCAGGGCTGGTTAGAATCCACTCTAATAACACAATTAGTCACCCGCTTGTCAAGCAAAGTGCCTGCTCAGAGGGGGTCTGGCACACTTACTCAGCCTAGAGAAATGCCTCTGAGCCCAGCCTCACTGCCTCCTCCTACCCCCAAAGACTTCTCTCCAGTGTGAACCATTGTGTCCAGCAAATGTGGGCACCCGCAGACCCGTTGACAACGCACCAAAGCATGTTCAGGGTTTCCACCATCCTGGCCATCCTCCTGTCCAAGAAAAGGAGCTCAGGAGTAAGAACGAGACACTACAATCTGACTTGAGACCTGAGGTGGTGGCCTGGACTAGCCACCAAGGGTGGTGAGGTCCTGGGAACATGGGTAAGTAGGTTTCCAGTCTAACAGGATGCATCAGAAGGAGCCGGTGGTGCTGGCAGATGAGCGGATGAGGAATATCCCGAAGCAGGATAGTGGTCAGGGCCAGACGAGTGACATGAGAGTGGGCCTGGGGCAGAGGCAGGGTGCTCAGCTGTGCCTCGGAAGGGCTTTACCCTGCATCCTCCACTCCATACAGGCCAGGTTTATCTGCAGCCCGGGGGAGCTTGAAAACAACAATGAAACTGACTGCAGTGACCCGGTGCTTTTTCTTTCAGTCCCATCCTACCGGCTTCACAAAACACCAGAACACTGACTCTGGAATCTGGATTTCAAATTGACGTAAAAAGAAAAGGCAGCTTCCCCCCCCCCCCC
>NW_007731772.1:183634-184050 GCF_000696425.1 Galeopterus variegatus | reverse complement strand
CCCCCCCCCCCCGCCCCCCAAGTACTGTTTTTTAATTTTTTCAATAGCAAGACAACTCTCATTGCAGGCCTTGGAACAAGCCACTCGCACGTGGATCTGGGAGACGGTGGCGGGAGGGGTGGGAGCGGGTGTGGAGCAAGATTCCAAGCCCTGGCCTGAGGCCTCGGCGAGGGGAGACTCCCCGGCGAGGGGCGCCGGAGGGGAGGGCGGGCAGCACACGGCCCCGCAAACTCCAGCAGGCTCGGCTCTCGGCCACACTTTTTGGGGGAAGATGGCGAGTTTGCGGGGCTGCGGCTTGGCGCGCCAGGACCTTCGTTTCCTGCAGCCGCGGGCGCTGCCCTTCGTCGGGGGAGCCCGGCCCGGAG
Source organism: Galeopterus variegatus (assembly GCF_000696425.1). Lineage (NCBI taxonomy): Eukaryota > Metazoa > Chordata > Mammalia > Dermoptera > Cynocephalidae > Galeopterus > Galeopterus variegatus. The sequence continues at coordinate 183,685 of NW_007731772.1, read as the reverse complement.
GCTCGGCCCGGCTCCCCGGCTCTGCGACCCCCGGGGGCGTGCGGAGCACCA
>NW_007731772.1:163181-183624 GCF_000696425.1 Galeopterus variegatus | reverse complement strand
GGGCGGAGCCCCCTCCGGCCCCGCCCCCGGCTCCTGGGGGTGACTCAGATGCCGGGGGACGTGAGCTCTGACTCCTCGGGGAGCGCAGGAGAGGCGAGCCCTTCCTGACCCGGGCAGGCCCTGAGGCTTTAGGGCACAATTCAACTACCCTGAGCTTAGCCTCAGTCGGAAAACTGGTTTGAAATAATCATTACTCTAGTGCCATTAGATTGTCATCTTTGGACGTCATTTTAGCCCCGTACAAAAGTTCATCTCAGAGCATTTTGGAAACGCTAGCGGGGAATGCTAAGTGGCAAGTAAACCCAGGAAGGTTCATGGACATTACTGCACTGTTTGGCTCGCAAGACAATGAAAACCAATTGTAAAGCCCAGTGACTTTCACCTACTGCTTTTTTTTGGGGGGGCGGCTGGCCAGTACAGGGATGGACCTTGGTGTTCTCAGCTCCATGCTCTAATCAGCTGAGCCTACTGACCAGCCTACTGCCATTTTTATAGACATGTTAACATCTCCTTGTTATTCCAGGGTTGCCTTTAGGTATTTTCAGAGGACATCTTTAGATCCCAGGTAGGCCAGCACAGGCCCCTCAGTAACATGGCTGTCCCCTAAGATCCGTTTCTGCAATTAAGCTCCAGGTCCTTTGGGTCAACACTTCCCCCAACTTTGCATAATTCTGTTATGTATTCGGGGTGGGAGGGTGGAATGAGAGAAAGGAAGACTACCGTTTGGGTTTCTCCAGATCCTTCCATGGCTCTGTTGAGGAACAAGGAAAGTTTGAGATAAATGTGACAACCAAACACATTTCCCTACCACTCCCCATCCCACCCTTTAGTTATTTTAAATAAACACAGGACAGGCAAAGTTTGCCAGGTACCATGCCAAACATAAGGCCTAATGTTAAGAAACAGGGTTCCAGTGTTTCGCTTAGGATGTGTTTAATACTTTTTGGGAAAATTACCTGCTTGAACACATCTCTGATATAAACTGAGATGCTAGAGGGACCGCTTCTTTTTAAATGGAAGACACAACTACACAGTCAAGCTTCCTCATGAGCTCCAGTTATGACAAAGAGGACCCAGCACAGGGAGAGCTTAATCCTGCTATATTGCATGATATTAAAGGGGGCATGTGTTTCCTTTTTGGGATGGTTGATGAAAAAGGCCCCAAAACTATAAAATGTGGAGTAGGGTTTATCTCTAGGCTACTGGCTTTTGACCACTGTGGGACTTTCAGCCAAAGTGTTTGGGCCTTATATTTGTTCCCTGTCTCCACTGTTCTAAAGTATATTTTTAAAAGGTCTTATTGTGCTGACAAAGCACATTCTACTGACTTTCAAATGAGTAAGAATGAAAAGAAACAAGGACAAAACAATGCAAAAAACAACTCCAAATCAAGTTGCTTTATTTAAAATGATGAACAAATTTCATCCAAGTGAAAGTTAAAAATACCAATCCAATGGCGGACCCACGGGCATTTCGTGGCGGACCCCATGGCAAGATGGATGCAGAACTAGGAGACTGCTCAGAGGGTTCTATCTGACAACCACAGGAGGCACAGGTAGCTCAGGAGACAGTCCCAGTTCTTCTGTAGTGACCAGTCACCATGGAGACAGCAGGTCAGGGCTAGTTCTCCTCCAGGGAGATGCATGGGGGCTGGATGATTCAAGTTTCTGAACTAACAATGAGGCAAAGTTGAGAGCACCACCTAGGGGCAGTGGTCATCTAGCTTTGCTGTATGTAACATCAATGTAACATTTTGACAAAAGCCAGTGGGGCAGGGGCAGTAAGGAGAAGCCACTTTGAATCCATCACCAGAATCAGTACACACATCAACAACAATGCATTTGCGGAAATGCTACACACAATCTAAAGAACCTACAACTGCTCCTTTTATGCCTACCTCCTAGGCAGCACTTATTAAAAAATTTACTGCAAATTCCTGTTCCATCCCATACTACTGCCTGAAGTCCTAAATCCAAGACTGAGTCTCTAGTAAGTTTGTAAAGCATTTGCACCAGGAACTTGACCACTGATCCTTAGTTTAAATACCTCTAGCTACTTTTTTTTTTTTATAAGATGACAGGTAAGGGGATCTTAACCCTTGACTTGGTGTTGTCAGCACCACGCTCTCCCAAGTGAGCGAACCCGCCATCCCTATATAGGGATCCGAACCCGCGGCCTTGGTCTTATCAGCACCACACTCTCCCAAGTGAGCCACCGGCCGGCCCCCTACTAGTTACTTTATAAAGAAGCCATGTACTGATTTAGTTTGTACAGCTACAATGTTAATTATGTTCTTTCATGAAGATCTAATAAGTCTGCCTTTAGTAAGAATTGTACTTGCTTTTCTAGTTGTGGAAATGCGCACGAACAGGTCCACCTGCCCTGACCAGTGGCCCTTGTGCACAACAGCACATTCACCGTCCATTAAGCTCCATGAGGTCAGACCTGGGGACTGTCAGTGCTGCATCTCCAGCACCTAGAGCGGTGTCCAGCACTCAACCATTTGCTGAACACTTGAGTTATTAAGAAATGGGCAGCTGTAAGAATAGAGCACAATGTGAATAATGTCCTGGCTTTCAGTGGCTCAAGGGTGTCACCCTAAACATCCCAGGACTACCAATGACTCCAGAGACAACTGTGTGCACCACTGGGTTCTTCAGGCTGATTTGAAGCCTCACTCCCAGGGACCTAGGGCCCTCTGGATGTCCTGGGCCCCCTACTCACGTCTCTTCCACCCTGCTCCTCCCCATCAGTTACTAGTCCAAGATCCCTTCTTCCAGGACCCAGCCCTTTGGTTAAAGGTTAGCTGTTGGACAGGCTGGTTAGCTCAGTTGGTTAGAGTGTGGTACTGATAACACCAAAGTCTAGGGTTTGATCCCTGTGGCCAGCCACAAAAAAAAGCCCCACAACAAAAACAGTTGTCTTGGAGAATGCCTGAAAACAGTCTAATGTTGCATCCGTCACTTTACTATTGTTGACACCATTCAAAGGAGCAGCTCAGGCCAGGTGGGAAGAAGCGTTCACTTTTGAACAGGTGGATCTTTGGTCCCCACTTCCTAACCCACCCTGGTCATCTCGTGACCACTCCACTCCTCTATCACATGGTTTCCCATCTTGTCCCTGCTTTGTTTCCATAATGGAGGGCTTGACTGGCCCAATGTGGGGGGTGGGGGGGCACAGGTTGTTGAATACTCTTGAATTCTGGCCTGGCTAGAACAAATAAAGCATGGCTTATGTCCCACAGTTATTTATGGGGTGGCAAGAACCAAACAGTAGTACATAATCTGTGCTGTCCAGATGCTTTCAGGGGAGATGACTGTGGGACCTGTGAGATGGGCAAGATCCCTCACTTCTGGATATTGCTTATCAGTCAGGAATCACCTTCAGATCTGGAGAAGGAAAATTGGGTAGCTAATCTTTCAAATTCAAATTTCTGCTCCACCTTTCAGGCCACTGTCGACGTGTCCCACCATGCACCCTGGTGGCACAAAACCTTTTTTTAAAAAAAAAAAAAAAAACCCTGAAATTTAGAGAGGAGCAGTTGGTATGAAATTGAGAGGAAGGTAAGGAAAAAGGACAAGTGTGACAGCCTAGTAGCAATACTGGGGAAAAGAAAAAAGCTTCTGCAGATGGCAAGAAAAGTCTTTTAAAAAGCAGGAGGAGGAACACCATACAGATATTACTACAAAAGGAGCTGCGGCCTGAGCCCTGCGGGGAGGAGGAGGGACAGCAGCTCACCACACAGCAGGCAGAGTGAAGGGTGCCAACTCTGAGGAAGGCACAGAAGTTCTCCTACCAACCCAGCCACACATATTTGGGTTGGCATTTTAAGATGCAGAAAACTGAACTAAGACAAAATAGAGGACCAGCCTTCTAGAGTAAAGCCACATGACCCAGAGTCAGGAAATTTTTTTTTTTTTTTTTTTAAAGATGACCGGTAAGGGGATCTTAACCCTTGGCTTGGTGTTGTCAGCACCACGCTCAGCCAGTGAGCAAACCAGCCATCCCTATATGGGATCCGAACCCGGGGCCTTGGTGTTATCAACACCACACTCTCCCGAGTGAGCCACGGGCCGGCCCAGGAAATGTTAATAACACTTGGCAGAGATCTTCATTCCCCTGATTATACCTGTTTAGGGGATATTTTGAGAGGCAACAGCATACAATTCCTATATGCCCCCACACATTCCTCCTCTCCTCTGGAACACATATGTGAGAATTCCTTCTCCCACCTGGCTGCTAACACCTTTACTTACACTCCAACACAGGTAGTTCTTTTGACTGGGCATGGCCTTGACAACTCCTCTCTCTTTCTCTATTTAAATTTAGTTGAATTTAGGGACAGACTAAGGCAAGCAGGTGAATCAAGAGGGTAACAGATGGAACCTGCTGGTCAATCCCCAAATATTCATACCAGAGTTATTTAGAAGAATCAACAGATTCCAAAGACTAGAAGTACCTTCTCTGAATTTATCCCCTGCATATAACACAACTCACCAACTTAATGTCTGCAGGCCAAACAAACGGGCAATGCTAATGACAAAGTACCATACAAAGTGATAGTTTCTCACTTATGGGTCAACGTGGTGGGAAAGAGTAGAACCAATCTGTTAGAACCTGGCCCTGTTTACAATTTAAGTTCTGTGATGACAGCACACTGAACATCTTTCACACTCTGTATGTAAACAAAAACCCCCAATGTGTCACCTCCCATCCTCCCCCAAAAATATACCACACAAAAAGACACCTGAAATTTCAGCCTCTGACTATGGAGAAAAGATAAGGAATCATAAGACAGTACTGAGCGGTGGGTGCTGGTGCTGGGCATGCTGGCTGGGTGACTGCCACTGAATACGTTTTGGACTAATGGTGACATACAGGAGGACAGCACATGCTCACAGTACTTCTCACACATAACTGGCTCACATGCAGGTCAAAGTCCACTCACCACTCTCAACATCTCTGCTTGAACACAGCCAGTTCTGCAGACAGCGGAAGTTCCTTCCCATCATCAGTGAGGTAACAGACACAGTAAGATGTTAAAAGAATCACACTCCTCCAGCCTCGTGGTCGAGACAACCTAGTGTTTCTTACCTAATATCACGTTAGCTTTAGTGTTTCACTGAGCTGGCAGGGCTTTTAAACTTCTTGATAATCTATTCTTAGTAAGCAGTAAAAACAGCATTTGACTGAAGATAGGAGCTTGGACCAGAGAAGGAATATCCAAATTCAAAGAAGACAAAGGAGAAGGTAGGAGCAGAAGACGTGAGAACTGAGGTGGGGGGGCCGCCAACAGCTTACACGGGAGCCACCTCAGGGAGAGTCTCTTTATTTGCTCAGGGGTGAGCCCGGCCTCCACAAGTGTCCCTAATCCTGCCAAGGAAAGTACAACTGCCTGTAATCAGCACGTAGACAACAGCACAGCTGGGTACAAAGCGGGAAAGCAATGTTAAAAGCACAACCCCAGCACCCCCATGTTAAAGCAGTGGTAGGGCTTTCTCTAAAAAATTTTCTTACAAATTACAAAGTCACACATCAAGCACACAAATAAATCCATAATCATAGAAAAAAGTTACAAAGGCAAGAAGAGAAATCTAAATATGGCTGTGAAAAGGACGAAGGCTGAGAAATGCACATTGTAGTCTGATAAATTCACTTGAGTAAGACACTTGAATTTCTCCATGGAATTTCAACCAGATCACAAAGAATGGAAAAAAGACAACAAAAAGCAACGTGGGTCCTCAATTTTCATAATGCATTTAAGAAAACACTCAGCTGCTTGGAGACAAAAGAATGTAACAGGAATGTCACCTGCAGCAGTCAAGGGCTTCAGACACTTAGAATCCTACAAACTTTAATATTTTACTATCTCTCCATGCCTTACCGGTTAACACTTCAACTAGCACATCAAAAACAGACCTCTGGGGGCCGGCCCCGTGGCGCACTCGGGAGAGTGCGGCGCTGGGAGCGCAGCGACGCTCCCGCCACAGGTTCGGATCCTATATAGGACTGGCCGGTGCGCTCACTGGCTGAGCGCGATGTGGGCGACCCCACACCAAGGTTTGTGATCCCCTTCCAGGTCACGAAAAAGACAAAAAAAAAAAAAAAAAAAAAAAAAAAAAAAAAAAAAAACAGACCTCTGGGACGTAAAGACCCCAGACACATGCAGAGTAAACAAACTTCAACTTGGGCTTTCTACAAGCCTAGCATGAGGACAGGTGCTTGCGAATAGATTATCTTATTGATTTCTGAGTTTTAACTTATTTAGATACAATCTTGTCTCAAAAAACACAAAAACTTGGAGACGTGATTAAGATTTTATAAAAAATCTGAGTTCTTTGCTGCTGTCTGACTTGGCCTGAGCCCTCAAAGCAGCAATGGTAAATTGGGAGAAAAGCAAGAGGCCACGCCCGGTCCTTCAGAGATGCCATGTAACTTTTCTCACGTCCCCTTCCAGCTGTAACTACACCTTCACCACTGAGGATACACTCCACTGGAGTCATTGCTTTCCCCACGCCCACGACAAAGAGAAGAGCAATAAAGGGAGGTTCTGGTATTCTCACAGGAAAAAAATGTCAAAGATATAAAATGGGTTCAATTTTTATTAAATAGTGTAAAGGGTATTCTTGGCACCATTCATGTTCTCCTGCCTTTACGCATAAAACAAGCCACGTTCACTTGCACCGGCAGCAGAAAAAGCAGCTACGGTCGCAAACAGTAAGTGAAGGGATTCATATTCTGAGAGCATCCTTGTTCCCTGGCTTTTGCCAGCCCTCCCCTGGTCTGCAGGCTCCAACAGGCTGCCCTCCCCAGGCCTGCCCTCGCTGCAAGCGTGTCCTTCCACACAGAAAACAGCCGTGCTTGGTCACCTGGAGGAGCTGCGCTCTTTGCTCACACAGTCGTCCTGGGAGGTGGTGTCCCCATTTCCCATCATGCTGCACGTCCTCCTCTTCTTCCTGCGATGTGCTGTCCCATCACCTTCAGACCCTGACTCACACTGGACACAGGAGGACAAAAAACAAGAATTCAACCTGGACACAACCCACTTCTTCACTGACCAAACCTGTGACTTCAGGAGACAGCACAGATATTATTCACTTTCTCCTAGACACAAAGCAGTCATTTATGACAGTTCCACAGTATGGTCTTAGTGTTCACCTCCTTGGATGCTTCTGGCTCCCTAAGAATTGCAAACTTCCCTCAGATGCCAAGTGTCCCTCCATAGTTCTCTCCTGTAACGGGTATTTGTTTGAAATCAAGACACCCACTGTAAACATATTTTACGGTCAGCATTCTGAAACTGCAATACAGAATTTCACTCCAGCAACAGAGCTCGATGTGTAAAAGCAGCAGGTAAAATACTCAACATTCATAAAATCCCCTCTCTTGCCTAATAGGAAAGACTATATCAGTAGATCATGTGAAGACAGAAAGTTCATCTGTGGAGGGCACAGGGGCCCTCTTACCCAGTATTACTGTCAGCTTTAAGCAGGTCACTGGAGTTGCTGAGTTTTTTGGCTTTACATTTACCATTCAAGGAGCAAATTCTTTATACTGGCTTTGAGGTCAGACTGATCTAAGCTTGAATCCTGACACTGCTGACTGCTAGCTGTGTGATCTCGGGCCACTAACTTCACTAAATCCCCAAACAACACTTATACCTCCTGAGGTTATTTTAACAATTTACATACATGTGTAAAGCGACAGAATGGGCAAGATTCACCACTCAGCAGGAATGGTTGCATGTGCAGTCCTTGGAAGAAAGTGAAAAAATGTTCTTATCCTCCTCCCTCCCGGACATGAGGAGGAAGAACCAGGGCTGCTTCTGACTGAGTGACATGAGCCTCGGAGGGTCCATGAGCAAGCAAGGACTCACCTCTGAGTCCGAGTCCGACGAGCTGGAACTGGAGGAGCTGGAGGAGTCACTGGAGCTGTCGGATGCTATCCCTGTGGACTCCTGAAGGTCAACTGAGTCTGCCAGGACTGCCAACTCAGGGTGCTCTTGCTTCAAGATCCTGAGAGACAAAAAAACATTAGTGCAGTGACAGGCAGCAACACCCACACACAATCCACACACAATGACTCAGACTCAAAGTAGAAACCTGTACGTTTTAGAAACACCTAGAAATGCCAGGTGTCAATTCATAACAAGTACTGTATAATGATGAGGACACACAAAACCCCAGGCTGGGAATAAAAACCCTAACTTACTGCCCATATTTTTTGGAAAGGAAAATGAAATACTAGCTACACCTGATTCACTACCACCTGCACAAATGAGCCAGCCTTACTGTCAATACTGGAAGGGAAAGTTTCCTTGAGTTAGTCTTAGTTTTTTCCCTTGGTAGAAACAGTTCCTTTTCCTGGTTTTTTCCCTGAATCTTTCCTAGCTGATTTTTTGAAAACCGCTCCTTTCCACAGCACAGCACTTAATGATTGGAGTTGGGTTTGGTTGGATTCTATTTGTGAGAGTAGAAACGACTAGATTTGTAAGAAATAAGACGTGTCAAATAACAGAGACAGTTCCCCGCTCGCTTGGAAAATAAAACTGAACTGTACTTTAGGCAGTAGCCCTCCCCTTCAGGAATCTAACCTGGGATGTTATTACCGGTGACAAAAGACCTGCTACATGGTGAGGCCTTTGGAGTGACCAAATTGCAGCACACAGTGGCCTGCAGGGCGGGGTAAGTGGGCATCAAAAGCCCAAGAGTCCAGGGAGAACAGAAGCCACCACCCTTGCTGGCCCTCTCAGCAGGGAGGCTGAGCACTGAACAAGCCAGAATCCCTCTCTTACCCCGAGAGCTGGTCCCTCCAGGTCAGGGTTGGGACACAGTGGCACGGGGTGGCTGGGGGTGGCTTGCACTGCCGTTGCCCGTGCTGTATCTGTTCTGTGGATAAACAGAGGAGCTAAGTCTCCAGGGCAGTCACCTCACTCACAAGAACTGAAGGTAATAAGTTCAAATGGGAATAATTTTTCTGGGTAAAAAAAATAAATAATCAAAATAAAACCCAAATACGATGGTTTCTTTTGCTAGTGCTAGCTTTGAAAAACAAAAAAAAAAAAACAAAAAAAAAAAAAACAAGGAACAATCTCAATTATGACCATGGTTTGACTGAGTGGCTTTGATCCAACATGCAGAGTCCTACCCTGCCACCTTGAGGCTGGCAAACAACCTGAAAACTAGCCTGACCTTGGATTGGATCTTCTCTCCTCTACCCGGAAGGTCTGGCAGCTCCAGCTTTTCCCAGGCATCTCTAAAATCAGCACATAGTATTGCAGCAGTGGACTCTTTCCACTTTATCTCTGGGGTAGGAAGTGGAATGAAGCAATAATAAGAAAAGTCTCTCACCTATACCATTTCCTTGATAACTTTGGTCTCCCTCTTACCGTCTTGTGCCATACAACAGGGAAGTTGGTGCTGCTGGCAAAATTCTGGGTGATGGCAATGGTGGTGTCAAGATTGAGGACAACGTGCCACCAGCCTCCTGAAATCCAACAAACAGGCATTTAAAAGGGGTTTGGTCCCATACATAATCACTATGTAACACAAACCCCAGAAATTGGGGATTCCCGACACACATGGTACAGAACAGTAAATGTTCCTCCTGATTCAGGAAGGAGTGCAAATGACCTGTCTGTGCAAATAAAGTTTTATTGGAGCACCGCCATGCCCATCTATTTATGTATTGTCTCTGGCTGCTTTCCTGCTACAAGGGCAGAGTTGAGTAGTGAGAGAGACTGGCTGGCTCACCATGCCTAAAATAATTACAGAAAAAGTTCATTGACCCCTATTAATCCAAAGGTGGGACCAAAACTGTAAAGGCAGAAAGTTCTTCAGCTTATAGGAGGAGGATACCTACCTTAAATACCCTCACTTCCATATGCTTAACCTATCAAAGTATAGTTGTCTGGTGTGGGATTTCCTGCCTCCTAGCTCTAAATTACTACTTCCTGATTCAACACAGCCAATGCTACACTGTATCAAAAACCCAACTTATAGAAACATGCACAATCCACTACACATAAGCAAAGATACTACGTAACTACTAGGAATAAAGACGAGTAGGATCTTTTTCCTTTTTGGTGGCTGGTCTGTACAGGGATCCGAACCCTTGACCTTGGTGTTACAAGGTGGCACTCCCAGATGAGTAGGATCTTTACATACAAAAAGTTTATCAATAGTTTCAGTTATCATACCAAATGTGGACAACAGCTTCCTGCATACTTGATGATACAGCTACATACTATTGTCAGGGGTGTACCAGTCAATCTACCAGGCAGCATGCTGAGATTTTTTTTGACTCACTCTATAAAGTCTGCTCCAAAATGACAAATTTCTGAAATCAAATATATACTTTCCTCCAGTTCATCTATACCTGGTACAAAGACAGTCTCTCCTGGTTTCTGTAAAATTTCCAGGGGTTTAAATTCAGGTGGCCAGGTTGGAAGCTGTGTCCGAGGATAAATAACATTAAACCAGGTAATAGCTTCATCTTGCTGGTTCCCTCCTTCTTCTCGGGTCACCTTGATGAGTTCCCTGGGAGTGCTTGTAGGGAATAGGCACCAGCGCTTGTGGCCCTGAACTAAGGCATTCCAGGCACTGGTCCCTAGAGGGTCGATGTGAATCCCAGTTCCAGAGCGTGGTGGTCCCATCACAAACCACCTACAGGATGGAAACATCCACGATGTAAAGAGTAATTTAATTATACACCCACAGACAACACAAAATACTAAGTTTTTAGTTTTATATGATGTATTATATTATCTTCATTTCAAAGACTATACAAATTCTAGTACACAGAAACAGCAAATGAACTGTGCATGGACTATCTCTAACAAAAAAAAAATCACTGCTGTGGTTTATTGCTGGACCTGAACTATTAAAACTTCCCTTACAGATCAGTGGTTCAACTTTTATTGTACATTCAAATCCCTTGGAGAGCTTTCAGAAATTTTGACGTCCAGGCGGCACCCCAGACTAATTAAATCAGTCTCTGCCAGTAGGACCCAGGCAGGCATCAGTAGCCCCCCTTATGAGTTCAATGTGCAGCCAAGGCAGAACTACTGATTTGGAAATGGCTAGCTGATTGAATCCAGCTAACAAATGCTTATAGATGAGATTTAAACCACTTAGCTACAGGATACTTTACCTGTAAGGGGGCCTGCGCTTCTCCCCTGCATACTGGAAAAGGTCATCTGTGAAAAACTTGGGCACCTTGTAGTCTTCCAAAAGCTTCCTTCTTTTGGGGTGTTCACCATAGCTGCTGTCAAAGATGTAGAGGGGGCTGTCATCTCGAGTACTCTCCATGTACTCAATGTAGTATTTCATCTTCATCTTCACTGAATAGCCATCGTTATCTTCACCACACTTGAACTTCTGGTTCCGGTATTTCCTTTTCAGACGCTCCAGAGTCCATTTCTCCTGAGCAGACCAGCCCTCTTGGGCATTCAGCAGAACCACAGGCTTGTAAGGTCTTTCATATCGCTCCACAAATTCTTCCACGGACAGCTGTAAAGCGTCTGCCCTTTCCACATTGTCCTAAGGGAATCAGAAAAGACCCGTCCAGTTAAAAAAGAAAAAAAGACAAGTCCAGCGGCAGGTAAGGGTGTCCCCCAGGGCCAATTAGCAATGACACACCTAAGGAGCCAGATTTTCCTTCTGGCTCCTCCTCCGGGGAAAAGGCTCTGCGTGCTTGTGGACACGTCGCACCCAGAGCCACCCATCGCGGGAGGGGGCTTCGCATCTCCCACTTCTGAGCCTTGACAGCCAGGTCCCCTAGGGCCCCACCGCCCATAGGGCTCAGGGAGACCAGCCTTCATGTCGAGGACGCCAAAGGCTCCTCGGAAAGACTTCTGTTGCCCGGGCAGGCGGTAGGCTGTAGCATGGGAGGAAGGAGGCCTCGAACTCCGCGAGGTGCCCGAGAGCCTCTCCGAGCTCCGGGGAGCCGTGCTCGGGAGGGCAGCCCCGGGCCCCGGGCGAGGTGCGCAGCGGCCGGGAGGTGCCGATACGCGGCCCCGCGACCCCCGCCCGGGCCCGCTCACCGCCACGGCCGCCGGGTTCAGCGAGAAGGTCTCGTAGTAGTTGTGCCGGGTCCAGTCCAGCGAGTCCTTGAGCTCCGGCCGCGCACTCCGCTTGGCCTCGCGGATCCGCTTCTTGCTCTTGTGGTTCATCCTGCGGAGTCGCCAGGTGGTTCCGCGACGACTTCGGCGCAGCCCGCGTCCTGCCACTAGCGCACCCCACCCCGGCCCGAGCGTCGGCGGCACTGGGATACCCTCCGCTTCGGCCCGGTGCCTTTAAAGTCGCCTTCCAGAAAATTCACTCCCCAGCCACCTCCCGAGCCCCGGGTTGGGCGTGCGGAGGCCGTCTTCCGCGCCCTCCCGCCTCTCGCGGTCCGCCATTGGCCTCGGCGTCTCCCGGGCCCGCCCTCATACACGGCGTGCCTCCGCCATATTGGGAAGGTCTTGTCAGCCGAGCCATCGCCCCGCCTCTCCCGCGCCCACTTCCGGCGCGCCCGCCATTTCCGGTCGCTCGCTTCCGGCCGGGCCGCTGTCTGGCGTCTCCGCTTCTGTGTGTGGTGTCTCTTATTTTGGGTTCATTTTGCTGGCAGCGAGGCTGCCTCGTCGCTGAGTGGGGCTTTCCGCGTCTCGCCGTCGGGTGGTGGCGGCCGGGCGGTAGCCGCGGAGGGCCACGTTTCGCCGGAGGGGTAACCCCCGGCCGGCCCGCAAGTGCCCGCGTGTGCAGCCTGGCAGCCCGGCGCCCTCCGCTAACACTTGCTCGCCCGGGGCCCACCGGCGCCCGTCCGGGCGAGCGTGGCTTCCGAGGGCATGTGGTCCGGCCCCAGCGCTTTCGGTTTTCGGGGGAGCCGGGCCCGGGATCCGAGGCGGCCGTGCTTGAGGTCCACGTCCCGCAGGTGCGTGCAGCGGCACCCGCCGGGAAGCGCTCTCCCCTTCCCTCAGTGCGGAGGCGCCTGCGACCTGGTTGGGGTCGTGAAGGGGAAGGGGTGGGGACCCTCAGCTCCGCGGCGTCATGCTTTGGGTTGGCGCCCAGAGCAAAAAGGTTTGGAACGAAGCCCTTGGCAGATTATTGTCTCCCAGTTAGAAATACGGTTGGTGCTGATAACACCGAGGGCCAGGGTTCAATCCCTGTACCACCGGCCAGCTTCCAGGAAAAAAAAAAAAAAAAAAATATATATATATATATATATATTTTTTTTTTTCTTATATATTTTATATATATTACATTACATATATATATAATACATATGGACTCTGGCATATTGTATGTGTATATATATACATGTATATACATATATATTTTTTAACATATATATGGACCCTGTCAGAAGGGGGCTTCTCCACATCGAATATATCGTGCCAGGAAAGTGGCATTCTTGACTCCTAGTATTTCTTTTAATCTTGTTGAAGGGCATAATTCATCTTTATCTCTCACTTCCGTGTGAGTTCTGGGACCAGGGATTACAATTCTCAGTGCCCGAATAAAGTTTTTTGGTTGGCAGTCCCTTCTTCCTTTGAGTTCACAGCAGCCACAAAACTCAGTAACTATATCTTACATGCGTTCGGTTTTTCAAAACACCTTCACGTTGCAGTGTTTCATTTGATATTAACAGCAGCCTGTGAGGTAGGTATTAGTAATCCCATGTTAAAGACGAACCAGCTTGAGAGAAGTTAAGAAGTTGGAGTGGGACCCATTTCTGATAATAGTCTTCAAATAGCTTCACGTGCAAATACCGTTTTGGATTTCTTCCTAAAATTAGGGGTGAAGGGCCGACCTGTGGTGCACTCGGGAGAGTGCGGCGCTCCCGCTGCGGGTTCAGATCCTATGTAGGTAGGGATGGCCAGTGCGCTCACAGCGCTCACTGGCTGAGCGCGGTGCGGGTGACACCGAGCCAAGGATTGCGATCCCCTTACCGGTCACGAAAAAAAAAAGACAAAAAAAAAAAAAAATTAGGGGTGAAGATGTTCTCTGTGAAAAGAGGCCCTTATTCTTTATACCCAAGTCTGTATAACTATCCTCCCATCAGAAATTTTCTTTATTGTACTCTTTGGTAAAAGCCACCAGGTCAGACATATTTGGCTCTTTTCTTCATGCTGTACCCTTACTTAGAACAGTGCTTCGGGCCGACCCCGTGGCGCACTCGGGAGAGTGTGGCGCTTGGGAGCGCAGCGGCGCCCCCGCCACGGGTTTGGATCCTATATAGGGATGACCGGTGTGCTCACTAGCTGAGCGTGGTACGGGCACCACGCCAAGGGTTGCGATCCCCTTACCGGTCACAAAAAAAAAAAAAAGAAGAAGAAGAAGAACAGTCCGTGTATTTTAGGCATTAAGCTTTTGAGTGGATTGAATGATTTTTGGATCTCCAGTCCCTTTTACCTTTGATACTTTTACCTCTTTGGCCTCCTTTTCTACCACCCCACCAGGGGCACCCTTTGCTCCAGAGGACAGAAAGAAACTTGCAAATTTGCAGCTTAATTGCAACTTTGAGTGCTTGCTTTTGTGTCCTTGATATTGAATCTTACTAATCGCCCTATTGAGACAATATTTTGCAGTAGAGGAAACTGAAGCACTGACAGGTTGAGTAACTTGTGTGAGATCACACAGCTAGTAAATTATAGATCTAAAATTTGAACCCAGGCAGGTTCATTCCAGAGGTGTCAGCTATGTTATCTTGCCTCCCTAAACACCATGATGTCATGATTCTAAGTCCTTTCCAAAGACTTTGTATGTTGCCTGCCTTCTTGGGATTCAGCTCCACTTAAACCTCTCTGAGGATGTCTTCCTAGGACCACACTGCTTCCCTTTAGCATACCAACTTATGCCTGGGCTTAAAAACCCTCCATTTTTTTCTTACGGCACTTATAATAAAATCTGAACTTCTTCCTCTGGCCACGACTCCACAGGTCTGGTCCCTCCCTTACCTCTGACCTCTAGCTGCACAGCAGAAACATGCCTCTGGCTGCCATGTCTATCTCGCTATGGCTGCTTGGTCCAGCCACTGAGACCTTTCGGTTCCTGCTTCAAGGTCTTTATCCGAATCGTCCTCTTCCTATCTAGAGCAGCCACTTTAGAGTGTAATGGGGGCATGGACAACTATAACATTAGCCTGTTTTACTGTTTGTGGCATTTATCATTAACCAAAATATTTGCTTCCTTTTATTGCCTTTCTCCAGTAGGATATGTGCTTCATGAATGAGAGCTACATTACAAGTATAAAAATGGTCTCTGATACTCAGGCGCCAGATAATTACTTGTTGAATGAGTGCTGTGAAGAGTGCTTATCATGTGGCATTGTAGTTTTATATCCCACAGGTTGTGAACTGAAGAGCAGGACTGTCATTTTTGTGTTGGATGCCAGTGCCTGACACAATAATTGCTGTATAAATAAATATTCCATCTTACAGCAGATAAGTTACTTACGGCATACAAAAAAATTCTTTTCAGGTCCTGCACCTCCAATATGGGATGTACGTTTGGCCCTGTGCTGTGGTCCTGGCCCAGTACCTGTGGTTTCACAGAAGATCTCTTCCAGGCAAGGCTGTCTTAGAGGTACATGTGCCCCTGAAGTTTCCAAAGCCCTGGGTTATGTTCAGATTTAAATCTACATGCTCATTATTAGCTTTTGTTAAATATTTTTGAATTGGGTGGTTTGGCTAGCTTGTAAGGTCTGTGAACTAAGAAAGCTTTTTGCTTTTTTTTTTTGGCTGCTGGCCTGTACAGGGACCTGAACCCTTGACCTTGGTGTTATCTAACCAACTGACCTAACTGGCCAGCCCATGTTTTTTACTTTTTAGAAGTGTTGTTTAAAGAAAAAAAAATGTGACAGAGACCATAGTCGGCCTACAAAGCCTAAAATATTTACTGTCTGATGTTTTACAATTTGCTGGCCCCTACTCTAAATGAACTCCATTGATTTTCTTGGCATTAGTTTGGGAAGCCATTTTTCTTGGTGTCCCGACAGGGTCATCCAGGCTCTACTGTAACACTTTGCAGTGCTTTTCACATTCAGGCTGCTATAACAAAATACCATAAAGGGTGGGTTGTAAATAGCAGATATTTCTCACAGTTCTGGAAGCTGGGAAGTGCAAGATCAAGACACCAGCAGATTTGGTGTCTGGTGAGGGCCTGAATTGTCTTTCTGTCACTTTCTGTATTCTCAATGGTGGAAGAAGGAAGGCAACTCTCCAGGGCCTCTTTTAAGAGCACTAATCTCATTCATGAGGGAGGCCTCATGATCTAATTGCCTCCCAAAGGCCCCACATCACATTGGGAATTAGGTTTTCAAGATAAGAATTTGGGTGGACACATTCAGACTGTAACGTAGTCATTTTCATTTTTGGAAATGTTGACTGCTGAAGGCTTCGAAAAATAAATTTTATCAAGGTTGCAGAGATAGTAAACTTTCACACTATGCTTAAACCCAAAGGCTGAGTAGACAAATTAGAAGTTTAAGAACATAATTGTCTAACTCTTTACTTTTGCAAAACTGTGTAAATGAAATGAAGGGTAGGATTTCACACACTTCTGGCCCAAAGTGGTTAGACCTTCAGAAAACAGAATCTCTATGTCCATCCTCAAGCTAGAAAACAGGAAGCTTGTATTTCAATCAATATAAATGCTAATACAGATGCTCAACATATGATAGGGTTACATCCCAATAAACCATCAGAAGTTGAAAATATTAAGTGGATGGGCTAGCCCGTGGCTCACTTGGGAGATCGTGGTGCTGACACCACCAAGTCAAGGGTAAAGATCCCCTTACCGATCATCTTAAAAAAAAAAAAAGAAAGAAATTAAGTGGAAAATGCATTTAATATACCTAACCTGCCAAACATTGTAGCTTAGCCTAGCCTACCTTAAACCTGCTCAGAACGCTTAAAACATAAAGCCTGTTTTATAATAGTGTTGAATGTCTAACATAATTTATTGAATACAGTACTGAAGTGTAGATTATACTGAATGGGTATCTTTTGCACCACTGTAAAGTAAAAAAATCCTAAATCAAACCTTGAAAAACTTTCAAGGCCCAGCTGGGAAATGTGTTGCAGACCTGTTAGGTAATAAAATTGGTACGGTAACTGAACAGCTGGCTGTACATGCAAGTCATCCTTCCAACACTGAGACCTGGCATCCTATAGAATTAGATGTTCCTTTACTTACAGGTCATGTTAAGAAAATTGAGTCATGACAGATGGAAGCCATGTGTCTCTAAACGACTTCCTTGTGCATAGCAATGAAATGATGAAACTGCTTGAGATACAGTACTGAATTTGGAAGCAATACATTTGTCAGTTGCAAAGTATAAGGCCCTTTAATATTGATATGGAAGTAAAACTGTATAATTTGTTCTTACTCTTTTACCCAGTAATTAGAGGAACCACAGGAATTAACTTGTAACAACTTCAAAGCCTAAGCTCCTTATACAGATGTTAATTATGGTACGTGTTATAGACATGACAAACCCACGGAGGTGCTTAAAAATTGACTCTGTACTTGTTAAAAATCCAACGAATGTGAAATTATCTGATGCAGTTCCAGTTTTTCTTGTGGCTGGCCAGTACAGGGATCTGAGCCCTTGACCTCTGAGCACAATTTTGAAATGTCATCTTTTAAACTTTTGTTACTAGATTGGAGCTGGAGTGAGCCTTCCAGGAATTTTGGCTGCAAAATGTGGTGCCAAAGTAATACTGTCAGACAGCTCAGAACTGCCTCACTGTCTAGAAATTTGCCGACAAAGCTGCCAAATAAATAACCTGCCACAGGTACATGTTGTAGGCCTAACATGGGGTCACATATCTCGGGATCTTCTGGCACTACCACCACAAGATATTATTCTTGCATCTGATGTATTCTTTGAACCAGAAGGTAAACTTTTTTACTCAACAGTAAATTTGGCCAGAGATGCACAGTAGTGGAATCTATTAAGAAGTCCTTTCTTCTCAGATTTTGAAGATATTTTAACTACAGTATACTTTTTGATGGAGAAGAACCCCAATGTCCAATTGTGGTGTACTTATCAGGTTAGAAGGTAAGTGTGAATAATCCTGGTTTACTCTCAATTTTATTAAATAGGCAACTTGAGCCTTACTACCCACCCTAATGCTTAAAGATAAAATATTATCTGAAGCAAAACAGAAAAGGCAGGATTTTTTTTTTGGAAAAAAAAAAATTTATTTTTTTTTCAGTGCTGACTGGTCACTTGAAGCTTTGCTCTACAAGTGGGATCTGAAATGTGTCCATATTCCTCTGGAGTCTTTTGATGCAGACAAGGAAGATATAGCAGAATCTGCCCTTCCAGGAAGACACACTGTTGAAATGCTGGTCATCTCCTTTGCAAAAAACAATTTCTGAATTATACCTACAAGCCTTTCTGGGACAATGTCAATGCCGATTAGCAAACCGCCATGTAAACTAAGATCCGATCACTTCACCTTGAGAGAAAATGCAGTGGGCTTGAAGATGCACAAGTCTGCTGGCCTTAGATTGTCATGTGTCACCTAGACAACACTCATGGGTAACAACAATGAAAAGAAAAATTAAAACATCTATGGAAAAAAGGACTTGGGTTGTTCCTTAGTTACTAAAATAGGGCATAAAACAGATTGAGAAGGAGATAGGGATAGTGACAACCTGAAGAAAGTGCTACCTTAAAGCACTGAAAAATTTTAGGTGAACTGGCATTTCCACTTTTTAACTTAGTAAATTAAGTACTAAACATTTCACTTTCACACTATACAGTAATATTCACAAGATAATTGCATAGGTCTTTTTAAATAAATGGGAAAAAAATGACCAAGACATATTCTGAGAAGAGCTAACACCAAAAAAACATTTTAATTAAACTACAGAAACAATGGTTATAGTACAGAATATTCATAAGCAAAGATACACCATGTTTTAAGTACTTACAAAGTTACAAACCATTTGCTTCCTTAACATTTTCCATATTTTAAGTTCATACATGAAGATATGATCAGATTTACCATTTTTGGGGGGAGGGGGAAAAAAGGTGTATTTATCACCAGCTAGATGTGCTCACTGTATGCTCCGTTATTTATATGCAAGGCCCGGGTGACTGGAAGTGCAGTTGTCAGGCATTTTAATAAACTGGACAGCCATTTGTTTCTGCACGACAAGGCATCTTTACACAGGAGCAATCAGGAGAAAACAGGAAACAGCCAAGCACTCTGCACTGCAACACGCCACCTTAACAGCTAACCAGCATTACTCAACTGCTACACAACTGCGCCTAGTGCACAAAAATACATAAGAGAAGAGATTAGAATTGTGTTTGGTAAACAATCCTTTCAAAAAAATCAAGTCTTTTCACCTGAAAAGTCTTTATACAAATTTGGGTTCAAATTACCATTTTAGACCTGAAGGTAAATAACATATACAAATTTACACCAACTTTTGTAGGTTTTTAATTTTAAGGAATGAAGGCAATGTTGAGTCAATCTCTTGACAGCTTTAGGCTGTATGTAATGGCTGCACACGTTTCCTTAAAAATCAGGAGGCCACAAATTAGGTTACCAATCTGTTTAATTTCAAACAAAAAAAGTCAGCACTATATAAACAAAAATGAAATTTTACCTCAAACATCCAATCCAATAATGAAATCTGAAGTCGTTCACCTCACTAAATTACAAGAAATTTGAATAACAGCAACAAAATGGCACATAAAATGAAGCTTGCCACCTGAGGCAAAGCTTAAAACAAGTAAAAAGTTAGACAAATGTTACAAAATAACCTTTTCAATAGCCAGTTGCTTGTTCCAAAGATTCTTCCACGGACTGAGTATGTGGTCCTTTTCCCCCAAGTCCTCCATTACGTTGCTTGCTGATACATCTAGGTTTAAAAAGAAATAAGTTCAGTTTACCTTCCTTCCATTACTATGAAGATACCAAGGGTGCATCTGGTTTCAGTTTCAGGCATGTACTAAGGCTCTGGTGAAACGAGTAGGTTACAGTAAGGTTCCACCCAGCCACTATTTTTTTAAAGGCCCAATTAGGAAATTATCACAAAGGCTACCATCAGCATTTATGAGTTCGAACTTGTGTTCTTGGCCAAATAACCAAGGTAAAAAAAAAGTAAGGGGAGGGGAAGAAAAAAAATTAGAAAAAGAAAAAAAGAAAAAAAAAAAAAAAAAAAAAAAAAGGGGGTCTGTATCAAAAAAAAAGTTGAAATTAGAAAATTAGTCTATATTTTAGATAAACTTTTCAAGTGAAACACTTGGCAATTGAGAATAACTAGTGCTTTAATATCTGAGCTATGTAGGGCCCTTTCCTTTTAAAAAATAGGACCAAACAATTTGAGAGTTAAAGACACACTATCCTTTCCCCACCCAGTGCAAATACCTGTAAGTTTTCTTTTGAGGTTCCAAAAGTTCATTGCTTTTTATTGCAATTCGTTTGCCACATCCATCA
>NW_007731772.1:135371-163171 GCF_000696425.1 Galeopterus variegatus | reverse complement strand
GAAAAAAAAAAAAATATATATATATATATATATATTTTTTTTTTTCTTATATATTTTATATATATTACATTACATATATATATAATACATATGGACTCTGGCATATTGTATGTGTATATATATACATGTATCCCGCTCACCGCCACGGCCGCCGGGTTCAGCGAGAAGGTCTCGTAGTAGTTGTGCCGGGTCCAGTCCAGCGAGTCCTTGAGCTCCGGCCGCGCACTCCGCTTGGCCTCGCGGATCCGCTTCTTGCTCTTGTGGTTCATCCTGCGGAGTCGCCAGGTGGTTCCGCGACGACTTCGGCGCAGCCCGCGTCCTGCCACTAGCGCACCCCACCCCGGCCCGAGCGTCGGCGGCACTGGGATACCCTCCGCTTCGGCCCGGTGCCTTTAAAGTCGCCTTCCAGAAAATTCACTCCCCAGCCACCTCCCGAGCCCCGGGTTGGGCGTGCGGAGGCCGTCTTCCGCGCCCTCCCGCCTCTCGCGGTCCGCCATTGGCCTCGGCGTCTCCCGGGCCCGCCCATATATCGTGCCAGGAAAGTGGCATTCTTGACTCCTAGTATTTCTTTTAATCTTGTTGAAGGGCATAATTCATCTTTATCTCTCACTTCCGTGTGAGTTCTGGGACCAGGGATTACAATTCTCAGTGCCCGAATAAAGTTTTTTGGTTGGCAGTCCCTTCTTCCTTTGAGTTCACAGCAGCCACAAAACTCAGTAACTATATCTTACATGCGTTCGGTTTTTCAAAACACCTTCACGTTGCAGTGTTTCATTTGATATTAACAGCAGCCTGTGAGGTAGGTATTAGTAATCCCATGTTAAAGACGAACCAGCTTGAGAGAAGTTAAGAAGTTGGAGTGGGACCCATTTCTGATAATAGTCTTCAAATAGCTTCACGTGCAAATACCGTTTTGGATTTCTTCCTAAAATTAGGGGTGAAGGGCCGACCTGTGGTGCACTCGGGAGAGTGCGGCGCTCCCGCTGCGGGTTCAGATCCTATGTAGGTAGGGATGGCCAGTGCGCTCACAGCGCTCACTGGCTGAGCGCGGTGCGGGTGACACCGAGCCAAGGATTGCGATCCCCTTACCGGTCACGAAAAAAAAAAGACAAAAAAAAAAAAAAATTAGGGGTGAAGATGTTCTCTGTGAAAAGAGGCCCTTATTCTTTATACCCAAGTCTGTATAACTATCCTCCCATCAGAAATTTTCTTTATTGTACTCTTTGGTAAAAGCCACCAGGTCAGACATATTTGGCTCTTTTCTTCATGCTGTACCCTTACTTAGAACAGTGCTTCGGGCCGACCCCGTGGCGCACTCGGGAGAGTGTGGCGCTTGGGAGCGCAGCGGCGCCCCCGCCACGGGTTTGGATCCTATATAGGGATGACCGGTGTGCTCACTAGCTGAGCGTGGTACGGGCACCACGCCAAGGGTTGCGATCCCCTTACCGGTCACAAAAAAAAAAAAAAGAAGAAGAAGAAGAACAGTCCGTGTATTTTAGGCATTAAGCTTTTGAGTGGATTGAATGATTTTTGGATCTCCAGTCCCTTTTACCTTTGATACTTTTACCTCTTTGGCCTCCTTTTCTACCACCCCACCAGGGGCACCCTTTGCTCCAGAGGACAGAAAGAAACTTGCAAATTTGCAGCTTAATTGCAACTTTGAGTGCTTGCTTTTGTGTCCTTGATATTGAATCTTACTAATCGCCCTATTGAGACAATATTTTGCAGTAGAGGAAACTGAAGCACTGACAGGTTGAGTAACTTGTGTGAGATCACACAGCTAGTAAATTATAGATCTAAAATTTGAACCCAGGCAGGTTCATTCCAGAGGTGTCAGCTATGTTATCTTGCCTCCCTAAACACCATGATGTCATGATTCTAAGTCCTTTCCAAAGACTTTGTATGTTGCCTGCCTTCTTGGGATTCAGCTCCACTTAAACCTCTCTGAGGATGTCTTCCTAGGACCACACTGCTTCCCTTTAGCATACCAACTTATGCCTGGGCTTAAAAACCCTCCATTTTTTTCTTACGGCACTTATAATAAAATCTGAACTTCTTCCTCTGGCCACGACTCCACAGGTCTGGTCCCTCCCTTACCTCTGACCTCTAGCTGCACAGCAGAAACATGCCTCTGGCTGCCATGTCTATCTCGCTATGGCTGCTTGGTCCAGCCACTGAGACCTTTCGGTTCCTGCTTCAAGGTCTTTATCCGAATCGTCCTCTTCCTATCTAGAGCAGCCACTTTAGAGTGTAATGGGGGCATGGACAACTATAACATTAGCCTGTTTTACTGTTTGTGGCATTTATCATTAACCAAAATATTTGCTTCCTTTTATTGCCTTTCTCCAGTAGGATATGTGCTTCATGAATGAGAGCTACATTACAAGTATAAAAATGGTCTCTGATACTCAGGCGCCAGATAATTACTTGTTGAATGAGTGCTGTGAAGAGTGCTTATCATGTGGCATTGTAGTTTTATATCCCACAGGTTGTGAACTGAAGAGCAGGACTGTCATTTTTGTGTTGGATGCCAGTGCCTGACACAATAATTGCTGTATAAATAAATATTCCATCTTACAGCAGATAAGTTACTTACGGCATACAAAAAAATTCTTTTCAGGTCCTGCACCTCCAATATGGGATGTACGTTTGGCCCTGTGCTGTGGTCCTGGCCCAGTACCTGTGGTTTCACAGAAGATCTCTTCCAGGCAAGGCTGTCTTAGAGGTACATGTGCCCCTGAAGTTTCCAAAGCCCTGGGTTATGTTCAGATTTAAATCTACATGCTCATTATTAGCTTTTGTTAAATATTTTTGAATTGGGTGGTTTGGCTAGCTTGTAAGGTCTGTGAACTAAGAAAGCTTTTTGCTTTTTTTTTTTGGCTGCTGGCCTGTACAGGGACCTGAACCCTTGACCTTGGTGTTATCTAACCAACTGACCTAACTGGCCAGCCCATGTTTTTTACTTTTTAGAAGTGTTGTTTAAAGAAAAAAAAATGTGACAGAGACCATAGTCGGCCTACAAAGCCTAAAATATTTACTGTCTGATGTTTTACAATTTGCTGGCCCCTACTCTAAATGAACTCCATTGATTTTCTTGGCATTAGTTTGGGAAGCCATTTTTCTTGGTGTCCCGACAGGGTCATCCAGGCTCTACTGTAACACTTTGCAGTGCTTTTCACATTCAGGCTGCTATAACAAAATACCATAAAGGGTGGGTTGTAAATAGCAGATATTTCTCACAGTTCTGGAAGCTGGGAAGTGCAAGATCAAGACACCAGCAGATTTGGTGTCTGGTGAGGGCCTGAATTGTCTTTCTGTCACTTTCTGTATTCTCAATGGTGGAAGAAGGAAGGCAACTCTCCAGGGCCTCTTTTAAGAGCACTAATCTCATTCATGAGGGAGGCCTCATGATCTAATTGCCTCCCAAAGGCCCCACATCACATTGGGAATTAGGTTTTCAAGATAAGAATTTGGGTGGACACATTCAGACTGTAACGTAGTCATTTTCATTTTTGGAAATGTTGACTGCTGAAGGCTTCGAAAAATAAATTTTATCAAGGTTGCAGAGATAGTAAACTTTCACACTATGCTTAAACCCAAAGGCTGAGTAGACAAATTAGAAGTTTAAGAACATAATTGTCTAACTCTTTACTTTTGCAAAACTGTGTAAATGAAATGAAGGGTAGGATTTCACACACTTCTGGCCCAAAGTGGTTAGACCTTCAGAAAACAGAATCTCTATGTCCATCCTCAAGCTAGAAAACAGGAAGCTTGTATTTCAATCAATATAAATGCTAATACAGATGCTCAACATATGATAGGGTTACATCCCAATAAACCATCAGAAGTTGAAAATATTAAGTGGATGGGCTAGCCCGTGGCTCACTTGGGAGATCGTGGTGCTGACACCACCAAGTCAAGGGTAAAGATCCCCTTACCGATCATCTTAAAAAAAAAAAAAGAAAGAAATTAAGTGGAAAATGCATTTAATATACCTAACCTGCCAAACATTGTAGCTTAGCCTAGCCTACCTTAAACCTGCTCAGAACGCTTAAAACATAAAGCCTGTTTTATAATAGTGTTGAATGTCTAACATAATTTATTGAATACAGTACTGAAGTGTAGATTATACTGAATGGGTATCTTTTGCACCACTGTAAAGTAAAAAAATCCTAAATCAAACCTTGAAAAACTTTCAAGGCCCAGCTGGGAAATGTGTTGCAGACCTGTTAGGTAATAAAATTGGTACGGTAACTGAACAGCTGGCTGTACATGCAAGTCATCCTTCCAACACTGAGACCTGGCATCCTATAGAATTAGATGTTCCTTTACTTACAGGTCATGTTAAGAAAATTGAGTCATGACAGATGGAAGCCATGTGTCTCTAAACGACTTCCTTGTGCATAGCAATGAAATGATGAAACTGCTTGAGATACAGTACTGAATTTGGAAGCAATACATTTGTCAGTTGCAAAGTATAAGGCCCTTTAATATTGATATGGAAGTAAAACTGTATAATTTGTTCTTACTCTTTTACCCAGTAATTAGAGGAACCACAGGAATTAACTTGTAACAACTTCAAAGCCTAAGCTCCTTATACAGATGTTAATTATGGTACGTGTTATAGACATGACAAACCCACGGAGGTGCTTAAAAATTGACTCTGTACTTGTTAAAAATCCAACGAATGTGAAATTATCTGATGCAGTTCCAGTTTTTCTTGTGGCTGGCCAGTACAGGGATCTGAGCCCTTGACCTCTGAGCACAATTTTGAAATGTCATCTTTTAAACTTTTGTTACTAGATTGGAGCTGGAGTGAGCCTTCCAGGAATTTTGGCTGCAAAATGTGGTGCCAAAGTAATACTGTCAGACAGCTCAGAACTGCCTCACTGTCTAGAAATTTGCCGACAAAGCTGCCAAATAAATAACCTGCCACAGGTACATGTTGTAGGCCTAACATGGGGTCACATATCTCGGGATCTTCTGGCACTACCACCACAAGATATTATTCTTGCATCTGATGTATTCTTTGAACCAGAAGGTAAACTTTTTTACTCAACAGTAAATTTGGCCAGAGATGCACAGTAGTGGAATCTATTAAGAAGTCCTTTCTTCTCAGATTTTGAAGATATTTTAACTACAGTATACTTTTTGATGGAGAAGAACCCCAATGTCCAATTGTGGTGTACTTATCAGGTTAGAAGGTAAGTGTGAATAATCCTGGTTTACTCTCAATTTTATTAAATAGGCAACTTGAGCCTTACTACCCACCCTAATGCTTAAAGATAAAATATTATCTGAAGCAAAACAGAAAAGGCAGGATTTTTTTTTTGGAAAAAAAAAAATTTATTTTTTTTTCAGTGCTGACTGGTCACTTGAAGCTTTGCTCTACAAGTGGGATCTGAAATGTGTCCATATTCCTCTGGAGTCTTTTGATGCAGACAAGGAAGATATAGCAGAATCTGCCCTTCCAGGAAGACACACTGTTGAAATGCTGGTCATCTCCTTTGCAAAAAACAATTTCTGAATTATACCTACAAGCCTTTCTGGGACAATGTCAATGCCGATTAGCAAACCGCCATGTAAACTAAGATCCGATCACTTCACCTTGAGAGAAAATGCAGTGGGCTTGAAGATGCACAAGTCTGCTGGCCTTAGATTGTCATGTGTCACCTAGACAACACTCATGGGTAACAACAATGAAAAGAAAAATTAAAACATCTATGGAAAAAAGGACTTGGGTTGTTCCTTAGTTACTAAAATAGGGCATAAAACAGATTGAGAAGGAGATAGGGATAGTGACAACCTGAAGAAAGTGCTACCTTAAAGCACTGAAAAATTTTAGGTGAACTGGCATTTCCACTTTTTAACTTAGTAAATTAAGTACTAAACATTTCACTTTCACACTATACAGTAATATTCACAAGATAATTGCATAGGTCTTTTTAAATAAATGGGAAAAAAATGACCAAGACATATTCTGAGAAGAGCTAACACCAAAAAAACATTTTAATTAAACTACAGAAACAATGGTTATAGTACAGAATATTCATAAGCAAAGATACACCATGTTTTAAGTACTTACAAAGTTACAAACCATTTGCTTCCTTAACATTTTCCATATTTTAAGTTCATACATGAAGATATGATCAGATTTACCATTTTTGGGGGGAGGGGGAAAAAAGGTGTATTTATCACCAGCTAGATGTGCTCACTGTATGCTCCGTTATTTATATGCAAGGCCCGGGTGACTGGAAGTGCAGTTGTCAGGCATTTTAATAAACTGGACAGCCATTTGTTTCTGCACGACAAGGCATCTTTACACAGGAGCAATCAGGAGAAAACAGGAAACAGCCAAGCACTCTGCACTGCAACACGCCACCTTAACAGCTAACCAGCATTACTCAACTGCTACACAACTGCGCCTAGTGCACAAAAATACATAAGAGAAGAGATTAGAATTGTGTTTGGTAAACAATCCTTTCAAAAAAATCAAGTCTTTTCACCTGAAAAGTCTTTATACAAATTTGGGTTCAAATTACCATTTTAGACCTGAAGGTAAATAACATATACAAATTTACACCAACTTTTGTAGGTTTTTAATTTTAAGGAATGAAGGCAATGTTGAGTCAATCTCTTGACAGCTTTAGGCTGTATGTAATGGCTGCACACGTTTCCTTAAAAATCAGGAGGCCACAAATTAGGTTACCAATCTGTTTAATTTCAAACAAAAAAAGTCAGCACTATATAAACAAAAATGAAATTTTACCTCAAACATCCAATCCAATAATGAAATCTGAAGTCGTTCACCTCACTAAATTACAAGAAATTTGAATAACAGCAACAAAATGGCACATAAAATGAAGCTTGCCACCTGAGGCAAAGCTTAAAACAAGTAAAAAGTTAGACAAATGTTACAAAATAACCTTTTCAATAGCCAGTTGCTTGTTCCAAAGATTCTTCCACGGACTGAGTATGTGGTCCTTTTCCCCCAAGTCCTCCATTACGTTGCTTGCTGATACATCTAGGTTTAAAAAGAAATAAGTTCAGTTTACCTTCCTTCCATTACTATGAAGATACCAAGGGTGCATCTGGTTTCAGTTTCAGGCATGTACTAAGGCTCTGGTGAAACGAGTAGGTTACAGTAAGGTTCCACCCAGCCACTATTTTTTTAAAGGCCCAATTAGGAAATTATCACAAAGGCTACCATCAGCATTTATGAGTTCGAACTTGTGTTCTTGGCCAAATAACCAAGGTAAAAAAAAAGTAAGGTTGTTCCTTAGTTACTAAAATAGGGCATAAAACAGATTGAGAAGGAGATAGGGATAGTGACAACCTGAAGAAAGTGCTACCTTAAAGCACTGAAAAATTTTAGGTGAACTGGCATTTCCACTTTTTAACTTAGTAAATTAAGTACTAAACATTTCGGGAAAAAAAAAAAAAAAAAAAAAAAAAAAAAAAAAAAAAAAAAAAAAAAAAAAAGAAGGGGGTCTGTATCAAACAAAAAGTTGAAATTAGAAAATTAGTCTATATTTTAGATAAACTTTTCAAGTGAAACACTTGGCAATTGAGAATAACTAGTGCTTTAATATCTGAGCTATGTAGGGCCCTTTCCTTTTAAAAAATAGGACCAAACAATTTGAGAGTTAAAGACACACTATCCTTTCCCCACCCAGTGCAAATACCTGTAAGTTTTCTTTTGAGGTTCCAAAAGTTCATTGCTTTTTATTGCAATTCGTTTGCCACATCCATCAGAATATAAACTCCCAGTCAGTACAACAATAGTTGAACTGATTGTTTTTCTCTAAGAGGATAGTGCATCTTTAACATTTAAAGACAAACCTGCTCCAATACACGCCCACAGAAACTGGTCCCTGGAGGATCAGCCAAATCAGTTAAAATCTGCAATACTGGCCAATATTCTTTTATCAAACAGGAGACCGCAGCTTTAAAGGGGGAAAATGCAGACGTTGGATAAAAACAGCAAGAAATAGTCATTTTCATTAATAGGTCTCAAACAGTTTATGAAACAGCCATTATCATCTAAGTTTCATACACATCCTTTCTGCAGACCCCTCACTTCAGTATCACTCCCAAAACCTGAGTAACCTCAAGAGCAGTACTCCTTGCATTTGGAGTCACTTTTATATCAATACGGCTCAAAAACCTACTCCAAACCCCATTATGAATTAGGATTGTGTCTCGGATCCCCATAGACATTACCATTTTCTTAAGAGGACACCGCTCCTTCCTCTTCAGGAGACTTGGGGGGACTCTTGGATCGCGACCTGGACTTGGACTCCCTCTTGGACACGGGGGGAGGACTCCTGGACCTAGATCTGGACCTGGATCGCGAACGAGATCTGGAGACCGACGAGGACTTGGACTTGGACCTTCGCGCAGATCTGGATTTGGAAGTCGACCGAGAGCGAGAGCGAGTGCGGGACCGAGACTTCGAGCGGCTGTAGCGAGATCGGCTGCGGGACCTGGATCGGCTCCGACTCCGGGATCGGCTGCGGCGACGCCGCCTAGGGCTGCAGGCGGGACAAGCAGCACATCAGGGTTAATTCAAGGCAGCCGACCGGCCCCGCCCGCGCGCTCCCGCCCAGGCCGCCATTATCTCGCCGCCAGACGCCATTTCGCTCGTCGCGAGGCGGGGTCTTCGCCCTACCTCCCCGGCCCCGCAGCTGCCCAGGTCACAGGGGGGACGAGCCCGCACTGTGGTTCGAGGGTCGAAGGTCGCGGATGCGCGACGAGCGCGCCCCGCACCACGTGCTCCGCCCGTGGACCTTTGTGAGATATCTCGGGCCTCCTGCCCCGCCTCCCGCGGCTTCCCGAAAGCCCACCGCCCCGTTTACCTGCGGCTGCGGCGTCCGCAGCCGCCGCCCCCGTACCTACGGGGTGGCGGGCCCCGGCGGCTATGGTGCGAGTCCGGGGGGCGGCCGTAGCGCGCCATCTGCACCCGCAGCTCGCGGCCGTCCAGCACGGCCCCGTCCATGGCGTCCATGGCGTCCTCGGCGTCGCGCTTGTCATGGAAGCGCACGAAAGCGAAGCCACGGGACTCCTTGGTGTAGCGGTCCCGCGGGATGTACACGTCGCCGACGCGCCCGTACTTCTCGAAGACGCGCCTCAGCGTGTCGGGAGAGGTGCGGTAGGTCAGGTTGTCCACCTTGAGGGAGGTCATACCCTCCACATCGGGAGGGGGACGGCCGTAGCTCATGGCTCTGAGAGGCGGCCCGGGCCCTGCGAGTTGGCGCCGGCTTCCTCAGGTCAGGGCAGTGCGACGCCGCACCTCTTCTCTGGCAGTTGCCTCCCGCGTGGGAACGCTGGGAACGGCCGGGTGGGAGAGGCCAGCAGACAAACAGTACCAACGAGCGCACCTGAGCAGCAACTGGGCGGGCGGCCGGCCCCAACGCTCGTTTATATCCCGCCTCGACAAAATGGCGCCCGCGC
This sequence comes from Galeopterus variegatus, assembly GCF_000696425.1. NCBI lineage: Eukaryota > Metazoa > Chordata > Mammalia > Dermoptera > Cynocephalidae > Galeopterus > Galeopterus variegatus. The sequence continues at coordinate 153,718 of NW_007731772.1, read as the reverse complement.
CACCCGGAAATGAATCCTCTGATTGGCTCACCGCGTCCCGAACCGTACCCTCGCTGCCGCGCGCCCCGCCCCTGCCTGGTGCGCCTGCGTAGATCCCGGCGGGCGGGCCGAAAAGCGCGGAGTCACTGCTGGCGGGAGGGGGAGCAGAATATGTGGGCAGTTGGAAAGCCCGCGAAACGCCCTTTCCGCCTGCGAGGCTGGGCGAGAGCGCACGGGCAGGAGGAAGAGGAGGTGCTCCCCACCTGGGCCCCGCCTTCTTTTCATGCCAGTATCCCAGTTCCCCTCAGCTTTTCTCCTCAGCCCCGCCTCAGGGGGGGTACTGCTCCCCCATTTTCCTTTCTGTGTCCCCGGCCTCCTCAGAACCCACTACGTCGTCTCGAGGAGCCCTCTCTTAGTTCCCAACTGCTCTTCACTGGAGTCCGCTCCCCATACCCCCTTCGCCTGGACCCCGCGTGCTCAGCCGGCCGCCCTCACCAGGGGGGGTGGGGAGCCCTCGCGCCGCGCCTGCGCGTCCCGGGCCGTCCAGGACTACATTTCCCGGCGGGCCGGGCGGCCGGCTCTGCGGCTGCGGTAACGTGACCCGGTCCCCTGACTGGCGGTGAGTCAGGGCCCGGTGGGCGGGGCCGCGCCGGCAGCTGCTCCTCACCCTTGGACCCTTAATCCCCCCGCGGGTCCCTCAACCTGGATCTTCCTCGGGTGTCGGGTTCTTCCCTGCTCGGGTCGTATCCTAGGAATGTCCTGACTTAGCCCGTGGGGAGAACTTCACCCCGAGCCCAGGATTCCGAGCCGAGAAGTGGAAGTTGAGAGCCTGGCCGCCTTGCTCCCGGATCTGACCCGGCCTGTCGCGTCTCATTTCTTTCCCCAGGATTGTCAGTGTGTCTCGCTCCCAGGAGAGCTGACTGCCCTGGGCTGCTGCTGACCTCCGGCAGAGCTGAGCCAGAATGTCCCCGGAATCTAAAAAGCTGTTCAACATCATTATTTTAGGAGTTGCTTTTATGTTTATATTCACTGCCTTTCAAACTTGTGGAAATGTGGCGGTGAGTTGGAATCTGTTCTCCCTCCTTTGAAGTGCTGCCTGTCATAGCGCGTTCCCAAAATGACAATAAACGTTAATTGTATCTAATAGCACGCTTAAATTGTACCTTTTATTTTCCTACCTAGCCTTTCTCGTTTTATGATTAGGTTTGATTATGTGTGTCAGACGTTCCTCCTTTATGGGGTTTTAAACATTGCTGTTTATTTCTCCGATTTGATTTGGTGTTTGGAAGTTGACTTATTTAATTCTTGGCTGTGTTAAGATCTACTTTAGTACTGGGGGGTTAATGAAATAAAACCCAAGGCATAGTTATAGCTGGTGGCCCCCCCTTCCCTGTCACTGGTTTGTCTTTTCCAGTTCTGTTGTCTTTTTATTTTCTTACAGTAAACTTTCAGTATTAAGGATTAACCATGGTTAATTTTGACTTTATTCTCTGAGTACTTGGAGTCGGACTTTCCAAAGGGGAGGGAGATCGCAAAACGATTTTGTTGATTAGTTTTATTTTCCACACAGCAAACTGTCATCAGGAGCTTAAATAGCACAGATTTTCACGGCAGTGGATATACCAGGTAATCGTACTATGTGATTGCTTTAACTTTACATGAAATAGCAGTTGCTTAAATCTCATCAGAATCACCAGCAATAAAATACTGTGGTTGAATTAGTAGTGATTGCCTTTTTCTTCTCGGTATCTAGACTATTTGGGAGAACATAGTAGAACGAAGGTGATGAGTTTAGGTTTCCTGTGGAATTAGACATTGGGTTTCAAATTTGGCTTTATCTTAGGCCAGTTTCCTTGCTCAAGTGATATACGTGAAGCACTTGGCACAGTGCATGACATTTAATAAGCACTCAAGTGTTGTCACGATTACATTTTCCCAATCCTAAACAGAAGATGGTTTATGTGATTCTTGGAACATTTGGTCTTCCCATTTTTGTAACTTCATAGCAATTAATACCTTTTTTTTTTTTTTTGGTGCTGGCTAATATGGGGATCCAGACCCTTACCTTGGTGTTGTAACACTGTAGGGCTCTAACCAACTGAGCTAACCATCTAGCCACTACCTTTTTTTTTTTGCTGGTGGCTGTACAATTTAGTACTTTCATCAGGAGCTTTTAGATTTTTGTTGAGATGTTAGTCCCAATTCTACAGATGAAGAAAATGAAAAGACCTTCATGAGTCACTAGTACCTTGTGATGATTGGAGCTAGGAATGTAACACGTACATGTATATAAATACACACAGGTTTTCTTTTATTTTTATTTTGGCGTCTGGCCTGTACAGGGATCCGAATCTGTGACCTGGGTGTTATAAGGCTGCACTCTAACCAACTGAGCTAACCAGCCATCCCTAATTTATTTTTTAATTGGCAAATAAAAATTGTATGTATTTATCACTTACACCATGTTTTGAAATATGTATACATTGTGGAATAGCTAAATCAAGCTACACAAACAGGTTTCTTAATTTCTCTGTAGTTAGGATATTAGGTCATGCTCCTCCTCCCCTGCAACTCTTCTTATTTGGTTCTTTATCACCTATCTTAAACCTTGTATATGATACCTGAGAAGAGAGGGTAATTTTTATTTTTCTAAGTGATTAATTATACCACAGCTTTTTGTACTGCTTTGTCTTCTACAGAACAAATTTGTATTCGAAAGAACAAATGAAAGAACATATTTGATATTTGAGACATTCATAGAAGCCAAAGAGTTACTTACTTGGGATTTATAAATAGTGACTAGTAATTAATTCAGGACCCTCAAATGGTTTTAGTCACACTTTGTACAAGGTATATGTCCTAGGGCTGGGTCAGTAGTAACTGAATAATGTTCTAGTGAGACCACTGAGTCAAATAAATTTTGGTTTAAGCAAGTTATAATTCTTTGCTTGTTATTTATAGCACAGAAATGTCACGCAGTTGCCAGGATTTGTAGGCTTAGTTTGTGGAGCAGACTGGATGACTAGGGCCTCTGGAATCAGATTGCCAGGGATGGGATCCTGGCTCGCCATTCACCCACCTAGACTTCGAGCAAGTTACTTAATTCCACTATATTTCAGCTTTCTTTTCTGTAAAATGAGGATAATAACAATACCTTGTTCCTAGAACTGTTAGGATTAAAAGGGAAAATATATATAAAGTATTTGACACAGTGTCTGTTATATGTTAGCTGTTATTATAATTTAGCAGTAAAGTTGATCCTTGAACAATGCAGTAGCTAAGGGTGATGACCCTCAAAGCAGTAGAAAATCCATGTATAACTTTCCCCGCAGTGTTGTTACTTAAGTAGTTAAGTAACTTAAGTAGTTAAGTACTTAGTTAGCCGGGTGGAACCTACACATAAGAAAAATCAGCCTTCCCTTACTTGGGTTCCACATCCGTGAATGTTGTGTCTTTCATCTGTGGATGTAGAACCCGCATATAAGTGGACTTGTGCAGTTCAAACCCATGTTGTGCATGGTCCACTGTACATTAAAAACATGTTGTCTTAGGCAAACTGACTCAAGGAAACATTTGATGGGACTTTAATATTTTGTACAAATGAAAGCTTTTGTATGGTATTCATATGAAATATTTTAATTTAATGATACAACTTAATATAATTACTATAAATTCTGACTAAAGAATATGAATGTTTATTGCAAAATCTGTAGACTCAAACTAGACTTTAAGAAGTGAGGTTTTGAGACAGTGCTTAAGAGTTTTGTTTTTTTTTTCCCTTTGGTGTGTTATGAATGTAGCATGGCAATTATTTATGGAGTTTTCTCTGCTTCAAATTTAATTACACCATCGGTGGTTGCCATTATAGGACCTCAACTCGCTATGTTTGCCAGTGGTTTATTTTACAGGTGAGTAGTGTAATCTTCTTTTGCTCATTTTATTAGAACACTTTCAGCATCTTTCAAGCACACAGTAAACTTTGAACAAGAACTTGCAGACTTAGATTGAATAAAATATAAGTGGTGTTTTAGGGATTTAGGCCTCTACCTGTTGCTAAGGGATATACCATATTGTTCTAATGTGATGGAATGTATGTATATCTACTTTTGTTTTACTATTAATAAACATAGTATCAAAAAATCCTTTTCCATGAGGGTTGAAAAGAACATCCCATGAAATAATTGTATTTTCTAACAAGTTGACTAACCAGGATTCCAGTAAAATGAACTAAACATTTTGTTGGGCTCTGGAGCTACAGTTCCATCATGTGCTAAGCTTTTGGCAAAGGCCATTTCAAACCCATAAAACGTCTGATGTTACAAATTTGAAATTGTGAATTAAGAAATGAATAGGTCACATATGTCCCTTTTTTCAAAACTAGAGAGGTCCTTTACAGGTTGAATTTTAAAAGAAGAGAACCCTGAGAACTGATTCCTAGAAGGCATGATTAGCATTCTATTTCAGGTATTGTTTGACTGTAATCCGTTGACCTGTTATATTTTAGCATGTACATTGCCGTTTTTATCCAGCCTTTCCCATGGTCCTTCTACACAGCCTCTGTTTTCATTGGAATTGCAGCTGCTGGTGAGCATTTTGGTTTTTATCTTATCTGTTTTCTTTTCTGAGGCCTTTCTAAAGGTATCATTTATGTGTTTAGTATGTAATGCTAAGTGATTTCATTCTTTTGATAAACTTCTGGTTTGAATTTTAGTACTTTGGACATCACAAGGAAACTGCCTGACAATAAATTCAGATGAGTACACTATTGGAAGAAACAGTGGAATTTTCTGGGCACTCCTGCAGTCTAGGTAATAATGCTTTTGGAGCTCAATCTTTCCTTTGATTGATTTAATCTTTTTTTTTTTTTCGATAACACCTAGTTTTTAAGTCTCTGTTTTGTTGAAAATACAGATTTTCCATGATATTTAAGTTAAGTTCCTAGCTGAATATGATACAGATTTAAAACTTTATAGAATTACTTGAAATGAATGGGCCTACCCCATTGTAACTTCTTAGTAGTAAATACAAAATATTAATCTCCATATATTTAGCATCTGCTATGTTTTGGAGATGATTGTTTTTTTTTTTTAAGTCGGGTCCTTAATTTCACATAATTCTCACACAATCTCATGAGATGAGAAGGTATTAGATATTATCTCCATTGTATAGATGAGAAAACAGAGAGACTTAAACGTTAAGTAACTTATCCAGTTTAGGGCCGAGCCCGTGGCGCACTCGGGAGAGTGCGGCACTGGGAGCGTAGCGACGCTCCCACCAGGGGTTCGGATCCTATATAGGACTGGCTGGTGCGTTGAGCGCGGTGTGGGCGACACCACACCAAGGGGTTGCGTTCCCCTTACGCGTCACGAAAAAGACAAAAAATAAAATAAAATAAAATAAAACTTATCCAGTTTAAACCATCATTGTCTGGACTCCAAAGGCTACATCCTTCACATGGAGCTACACCACCTGGTAGCAGTTAACAAATATACTACAATTCAAAAGTGAGACTAATTATATCAAGAACGAACAATATAGCATATTATATATTTCCTAAGAGAAAAGCAAAAACAGTCATCATCCTGCTTATGACTGCTGGATTTCAGGAATCTGAAGATTTACCTTCAAGGATCTTGCCTCAAATTTTGGCCTTGACAAGGCTTAACAGGTGCAAATGTTTAGTTTTAAGGGGTTGTATATTAAGAAACAGCAGTGTAAGTGAATGATTCCTTCCCTGGGAAAGTATGCTGAATAAAGTGTCTGATAGGATGCAGATAACGAAATTATAGGTTTTTTAAAATTTAGGATTTTAGAAGTAGCATAAGTTTGTTTCTAAGGAATTACTTTCAGAGTTCCAATACATCACGTGTTTCAAAGTGAGTCAGGTCTTTTTTTTTTTTTGAGTCAAGTCTTCTTTGAGGGACAGCTCTGAGTCAGGCGGCTGTCACATGGAGGGTGTCTGAATTCCATCTGGGTCAGTTAAGTTTTTCAGAAAGTCAGGGTGGAGTTGATGCTTCTAAATGACCTACGGCAGGTAGATACTTTAAAAATTATGTAGTGCACATGCTCTCTCTCTCTCAGTAAATAATGGGAATAATTGCTTTTTTTAAAAAAAACATAAATATTAAGATAATTTCCCGATATCCTTCCCTCCCTCTTTTTCCCCCAGCTTATTCTTTGGAAATCTCTACATATATTTTGCCTGGCAAGGGAAAACTCAAATATCAGGTTTGTTTTATTCACTTTGCTTTATTCAGATATGTTCAAAGCATAATAGCATTTCCACAAAAATACTCATTGTTGCTTTATTCAAACATTATCCTAATGAACCTTGGTACTTCAAATCTCAAATTTTACCTTTTACTAAACTTTTTACTTGGATTATATTACTAAAGTAGGATTATGGTTTATGACTGTGCTTCAGGAGGCATCTCAAGGTATGAAAGAAGGTTTTGCTGTGTGCGAGTGCAGTAGTCTGTCATCAGAAGACTTGAACGCTCAGTTGTTTTATCTGTACATTTCTTTGATAAGAATATTATTAAGTTCTTGTGTTGTTTTCTTTTGGTTTATTAGTATTTTCTAACTGAAAGACAAAGGTGGAAGTATTCTATTTATCTCCTCGCCCTAAGTTTTTACTGATGCATTAAAGTAAAAATTTAATGAGGAAATGTTTTGATGGTATAAGCAACCCTGGACATAGTACTAATTTTGGAATTGTTTGGTAGATGCTATCTACTTTTTTCTTTTTTTTTTCTCTCCTAGAGAGTGACCGAAGAACAGTGTTTATTGCCCTGACGGTGATTAGCCTTGTGGGGACAGTTCTGTTCTTTCTCATTCGGAAAAAAGATGACCGGTAAGGGGATCTTAACCCTTGACTTGGTGTTGTCAGCACCACGCTCAGCCAGTGAGCAAACCGGCCATCCCTATATGGGATCCGAACCCGTGGCCTTGGTGTTCTCAGCACCGCACTCTCCCGAGTGAGCCGCGGGCCGGCCCAAAGTAAAAATTTAATGAGGAAATGTTTTGATGGTATAAGCAACCCTGGACATAGTACTAATTTTGGAATTGTTTGGTAGATGCTATCTACTTTTTTCTTTTTTTTTTCTCTCCTAGAGAGTGACCGAAGAACAGTGTTTATTGCCCTGACGGTGATTAGCCTTGTGGGGACAGTTCTGTTCTTTCTCATTCGGAAACCAGATTCTGAAAATGTCCTGGGGGAAGATGAATCTTCTGATGATCAGGACATGGAAGTCAACGAGTAAGAAGTTGGAAATATTCCTTTCTATATTAAAATAGATTTTGAGTAATCTGGTCTAGAGATTACCAACCTGTTTAGCCAACTGGTATCTGATACTTTGTGTAGGTTACCAGGGGCATGACATGAGGGAAAAGTTTTCAAGCAAATAAGAAAAGGAAGAAGATAAAGGGGAATCTGTGAGGAAGGAAGAAAGAAAAGGTCAACAGAAGAAGAGAGGTAGTGGAAAGGTATCCTGGGAATTTAAGTATATTCCCAGCTTTGCCACTGACGCATGTGTGGCTCTAGACAGTAGCAGTAGTCCCGTCAATGTCTCTAGGCCTCAGTTTCCTCAGTCAGTTCAGCAGATGCCCTGGGTGTTTTTATATGCAAGGATATGGGCTTATAAAGTGAAATAGAAAATAGTCTTTGCCCTCAGTTACTGTTTCTGTGGTCCAGGTCTAAAGTTTTCCAATTCTTGTGGTCTGAGTGAGTGGCAGGGCCATCACCAGTTGTCACAGATGAGCCCTGGTTGTGACCAGGCTCTTGCTCATGGTACCTGGCTCTTACACTAACTTATGCACGTGGTATTCCCCAAAGTAGTATGTAGCCCTATGTTTTTGTAAAACAAGTATATAGCACAATGTTTTTGTAAAAATTGTGAATTACCTGAGCGCATTGCAATTGTAAGTGACACTATTTACAACATCACAGGCAATTTCTCTGCAGTATCATGTAGAATTGAGGAATGGGAAATGAGAAATGAATCTTTGCCACCCTTGTTTTGCATTGTTAATTGACAATTTATGAAGATTGCCTTACAGCGTTTTATCTGTTGTTAAAACTTTTGCATTGAGCATTCTGTACTGTCTTTTTAATCCAGAAAGGGTCTAAAATTCTTCAGTTATAAAATCATTAAGTGTTCAAAATTTGCACTGTTTGTTTAAAGCAAAAGAAAGGTGGTACTTTGGTTTAGATATATAAGTATATATGTGTGTGTGTTTGTATATGTATGTATTACATATATACATTTTTTTTTAACACAAACCAGTAGATACTGGAGAAAAGGTCTGTCTGTGAAGATGAATACCACAAATTCAACAAAAATTAAACATCCATTAATTCAGCAAATGTTAGGTGTTGGTGCTGTGGAGAGAGACACAAGCCACCCCTGTTTTCAAGGAACTTGGCTGCTGAGTGGAGGAGACAGACAGGGATTATGTAACTGTGATGAGTTGTGCAGTTCTTACAAATACTGCTCAGTCTTTTTAGCATTCTGCCTTCCTGAGTTGTCTCCCAAACTTGGAGCCTCTGTATCTTTGTTCTACATATAGCCTGGAGTTATATGCCAGCCTTCTTCTAAACCTGGGAGATATAGGAGTGAACAAGACAGCTAAATCCCTGTTCTCAGGGGACTTAATTTTAGAGGGGGTGGTGGACAATTCACATGTAAGAAAATATCAAAGTAAGTGTTAGGGAGACAGTGAAAGAGGGGGTGGTGCTGGAGAGCCGGGTGGCTCCCTGAGACCTGCCTGGTGAGGAGTAAAGATCAGAGAATGGTCATTGCCAAGGCCAGGTAGTAGATGGGGGACAGGTGGACCCCCAGCTTGCAAGGATGAGGGAGTGGAAGTGGGAGTGTCTGCGGTAGGCAGAGTTAGATTAGGGATATGCATCTTATTCTTGGTGTGATTAGAAGCCATTTGAGGGTATAAGTAGGACCTGATTTTAAAGGATCCCACTTAAAGGTCTCACAGAAAATTATCTGAAGGTGCAAAAAGGCAGCTCGATATCTGTCTTTTACCTCAAGTGCTTAGTTTACATCTCTGAGGATCTGTAGAAATGCCTGGTAATCTCTAGGCATTCTGCATTAGCAGTTGCCTCTGTGCTCCCTCCCTCCCCCTGCCTTCATCCCTCCTTTCTTGCCTGCCTCCCCTCCCTTCCCTTTCTTTCTGTCCTTTCTCCTTCCCCCTATATCTGAGTGACTCAGATATTCCAGGCTTTGTTTGGAGGACACTGCGTTGAACAAAACAAATAGAAGTTTGTGCATTCATGGAGCTCACTTTCTAGTGGGGGACATACTGGCCAGCTACCAAAAAGAGAAAAAAAAAGGGACAAAAAATTTAGCCGGAGACAGAGAGAAAAGAAAGAAAATTGTGTTTTGATTTTTTTTTTTTTTTTAAAAGATGACCGGTAAGGGGATCTTAACCCTTGGCTTGATGTTGTCAGCACCACGCTCAGCCAGTGAGCGAACCGGCCATCCCTATATGGGATCCGAACCCGGGGCCTTGGTGTTAACAGCACCGCACTCTCCTGAGTGAGCCACGGGCCGGCCCATGTTTTGATTTTTAACAGGTTTATTGAGATATAACTCATAGACCATACAACCCACCCATTTAAAAGTACAATTCAATGCTTTTTAGTATATGGTATTCACGGAGTTGTGTATTCATTATTACAACCAATTTTAGTACATTTTCGTTACCCCAAAAAGGAGCCTTGTACCCCTTAGCCATCTGCTATTTTATCAGCACCATGCTCTAACCAACTGAACTTTAGCCAACCCCCATGTAGTATTTTAACTAGGACAAGTATAAAGCAGGGAATGGGTACAGAAGTATGGGTTGAGTGTGGAGCGTTTGCAGTTATAGACAGCATTGCTAGGGAAGGCTGAGAAGGTAACATTTAGGTCAAGACCTGAAAGAGGTGAGCTAGTTGTGGTTTTTACTCTGGAGTGAGATGGGAAGCCATTGGAAAGTCTGAAAGAGGACTGTAATGATCTAACCTAATGTTAAACTTTGACCCACACAAAGCTGAGGTACTGGGGGTTGTCTTATTTTAGAATTCTTGTACTAAAAATGCCTTCCTTTAATACCTCACTGAATTTAATTGGAAGTGATTTGTAGCTGAGTTGATTGTACTATTTTGATAGTCTGTAGAGTATGAATCAGTTCCTGCTTACTTGGGGCCCGAAGTGTAAAATATTGGAATCCTACATTGGATCCTATCCAAGTACGAGATGAGGGTACTACCAATGGAAGGCCTGAGTTTTATGGTGTGCAAAAAGTTTTTCTGTTAGAACATACTACCTTTTTCGTGTCAGTAATTTATTTGTTAAGTCAACTGGATCTTCATTAGGTTTATTTTTATAAGCAATATTATTTAAAGATATGAGAGAAGTAGACTTGGCTGGTAGGGTAAGAAATGTAATCTTTTTTTTTTTTTGAGCGGTAAGGGGATCTCAACCCTTGACTTGGTGTTGTCAGCACCATTCTCAGCCAGTGAGCACACCGGCCATCCCTATATAGGATCCGAATCTGTGGCCTTGGCGTTATCAGCACCGCACTCTCCCGAGTGAGCCACGGGGCTGGCCGAGAAATGTAATCTTTTAAAAACTTTCTCACCATGATCTTATTAACAATTATATTTTAAATTATACTATATCATTTAATTCCCACAGGTAAGTGGTAGTGTTCTTATTTTACCAATGAGGAAATAAAACTTATAGAAATAAAGTCACTTGTCTAAAATCACATGATTAATAATTGGCAAAGCCAGGTCTCTGACTCCAAAGCCCATATTTTTTTTTTTTTTTTTTTTTGTCTTTTTCTGTGTCCGGCAATGGATCGCAACCCTCAGTGTTGCCTCCGCACCGGACCAGGGACCGGCAACGGGACCGCAACCCTCGGCGCTGCCCCCGCGCCCCGCTCAGCCAGTGAGTGGGAACTGGTCTGCATGTGGGATCCGAACCCTCGGGCGGGAGCGCCGCTGCCGTGCTTCCCAAGCGGCGCACTTATCCAGTGCGCCACCGGGCCGGCCCAAAAGCCCATATTTTTAACCAATAGATTATTCTGCATCCCAACCATATCAAACAGAGGGTAGTAACGGTTTTGAAGACTTTCAGTGCTAAGGAACTTACTTTTTATTACATAGTAGGGTGGTGGAAAATCAAGTACTCACAGATTATATTTGTAGTCAGAAAGCAGCAGGATAGAGGGTATTTTTGTCCTGGCTTGAGTATCATTTCTGAAAAAGATGTGTGTGAGTATGTGCAATAAATTTAATATAAAAGAATTGTCTCCCATTGTTAGGAATAAAGATGTGCTCAGGTGGCATTTTTTTTTTTTTTTAATTTTACTTTTTAATTTTTTTTCCTTTTTGTCTTTTTTTGTGACCGGCAATGGATCACAACCCTCAGTGTCGCGCCCGCACCGGACCGGGGCCGGCAACGGGATTGCAACCCTCAGTGTTGCGCCTGCACCTCGCTCAGCCAGTGAGCGGCCGGTCTGTATGTGGGATCCAAACCCTCGGCGGGAGCGCTGCTGCGCTCCCAAGCGGCGCACTGTAGCAGTGCGCCACCGGGCCAGCCCCTCTCAGGTGGCATTTTAAACACATTCTCTGAACCAAGGATGTGTGGGCTGTGAAGGGACACTCGGGAGTGAGGTGCATTGACAGTCACTGGAAATGTTTGCCAGACCATGCAGAGGACAGAGCTTTTACAAACTTAAGTGAAAATGTGATGGTATTTTTGTTTCCTTTTTAAGTTTCAAGGGAACAAACTTTTGTTTTTTAAATTTTATTTTCTCAGGTCTGCCCAGAACAATATGACAAAGGCAGTAGATGCATTTAGTAAGTATTTTCTGTATCTGAACTGCAAGAACTGTTCAGGAACAACTTCAGCATTTGCCTTTTCCCTTTTCCCTGGTAACTTTGAACTTTGGATTGACGATACCCCAGTGTGTTTGTTTTTCCAGGTATGCTGCTCTGAAATACATTAGCCTTCTCCCTAAATCTCTCTCTAATGTGGGGGTGTGAGGGACAGATGCTAATATGACTGCCCACCTGAGCATGTGTGTGAGGGAGGCCAGAGGAGGCCGTAAAGCACACAGGCTCTCGGGAGCTGGGAGTCTACTGGAAGTCAGCACGGGAAGGAAGAGCAGATTGCTTGTCATCCCTCAGAGCCAGGCAGTAGCTCCCCTGGCCCAGTAGCTAGTGAGAACAATTGTGCTCATCCACTGAGAGTTCTTACTGGCCAAGGACTCTGCTAAACTCTATATGTTTTACTTTATGTAATTCTCACAACAATTCTGTGAGTATCCTATAATGTATACCTACCATTATGTTCATTTATAGAAGAAAAAACCAAGGCTTAGAGAAATAAAATAATTTACCCAAAGTCAACCAGCTAGTAGTAGGTGGCTGAGCTGGTGTTCAAGCCCAAACAGTCAGAAGGTAGAGACAGCGATTCTCATAATGGGATCTATGGTTCCTTCAGAGACAGGCAGCCGTGGCTTCTGACTCCGTTGAGTTCCATTTGCTTCTGCTTACAGTTGTCTCAGCTTCTTTCTCTCCAGAAGAGAGAATCTGACTGAGGCGGTTACTCTCCCGCAGGGAGCAGCCTTTTGGGGCCATGTTTTTTTAGTAAGCCCATTGTAGGCCCTTGGGCCTTATGACCTCATGACCTTAAGTACTTGTGACTAGTGTATAGGTTGCCTCCGGCTAGAGTGCAGATTCTTAATCTAATCAGCTGTGGCCTGGCTCAGATGACACAAACCATCACAACTTTTGGCTGAGGAATTCCTGCAGCCTCTTTTTTCAGAAGAGCTGTGGGCATCACAGACTGAGCCTTGCGTACATAGTATATCACTGTTAGAACTGTTCTGTCAGGCTTTTATACATTTCTTTCTTTCTTTTTTTTTTTTTTTTAAAGATGACCGGTAAGGGGATCTTAACCCTTGACTTGGTGTTGTCAGCACCACGCTCAGCCAGTGAGCGAACTGGCCATCCCTATGTGGGATCCGAACCCGGGGCCTTGGTGTTATCAGCACCGCACTCTCCCGAGTGAGCCACGGGCCGGCCCAAGGCTTTTATACATTTCTTATGTTTCAGGAATACATTAGTTATTATAAATTGGGCTACATGTGATAATTAAAAGGGATATAGCCCGACTCCCCTAGTAAGATGAGAGGTCACCACTGTCAAAGGTGGTCTGGCTTTCAGCTTTGCAGGTCTAGAAACTTGTCTGTCAGAAGACCTATTATTGACCAGAGAGGGGAAAGGACTGAAGAGGAATAAACTCACAGAAATGGCAGTTTAACAATTTATGATGGCATTTAACATTTTTTAAGGAGCCCTTGCATGGATATTCTCTTCTTGTTATCAGGGGTCTATCATTTCTTGTTATCAAGAGAGCCACATTGGCTTCCTTGGTGAGCATGGAGTCAGGAAAGGGAGGTTGATGACCTTCAGGCTAATGAGTGGTTCCCCAACCATGTCGAGGCTTGATGCAGCCTCCCTGCTCCATTACAGAACCCCCTCTGGCTGTCTGTTGGTGTTAACCAGAGTCAGGACAACCTCCTAGATGGATGGACAAACTTTGCCTCATCTCTCTTTGTAAAATGAGGCGCTAACACATTTATGGCTACATGCTTTTCATCATGGAGCTAGTTGATTACTTGATGGGATCGCGTTGTTATAGGATATTGGGCTGTCAGGTTTGAGTAGGGAGAAAGAAGGCAGCAGCCAGAAAAGGTCAGGCATATAACATGCTATAGGGGAAGCAGGTTTAGGGGATGGTTCCTGGACTGTTGGGGTGCACCATGAGGTTATGAGTTGGCGAGGGAGCCAAGAGCAAAGAGAGAAAGGAAGAATGGCAGAGCTTCATGTAGCCTGTGTGAGGGCCAGCGTTCATTTATTAATTAATCATGACATTCCTTCAGTTGGTGCTGTGATGAATATTGTACAGAGAAGGTTTCTACTGATTATCTAAAAGCACTTAGTTCCTGAACCGAGTGTATAAGTTTAATGTGATTCTAGGACATTTCAGTGAAATTTTTTAAAATTTATTTTTTGATCTTGACAAAACAGTGCTAAACTTCATCTGCTAGATTTAATGTCTGAAAACAGCCAAGAGGATTTTTAAAAAGGAGATGAGGGACTTATCCTGATGAACATTAAAATCTGTTACGAATATGAGGGCACTTCCACAAGTTCATGGAAAGCTTTGTATTATCTTTCAATTCTATTTTCCATGAATTTTTAGAAGTACCCTCATACATTTGAAAACATAAGAATAGCAAGACCAGTGGAACAAAGTCTAGAATCAGGTTCATGCCCATATAAGAATACAGAATATCATAAAAGTGCATCTTAAGTGCTGACTGCATAGAAAAATGTATAGATGCATACTTCTCCTTACACTAAAATTCTAGATAGATTAAAGATTAAATGTAAAAATGAAACAATAAAAGTAATTGAAGAAAATAATTGGGTGAGAAAAGACTTGCAGACAGGTAAATCAAACAATAAGGGAAAAGACTGTTCTTTGGTGAACTAAAATATAAAATTTTAGTCTATCAACACAACCTAACAAAGTTAAAACGGCAAGGAAGATCTGGGGACGGTATTTGCAGTATATGATGAAGGGCTGTTATGAACCAATGAGAAAAGCATTAACCCTCCAGTAAAAAATAGGTATTTTACAAATGTAGAAAAAATTATTGTAACTTATGTATAAAAAATGCATATTAGAAACAGTTTTCTACTGAATTTTTTTTTTTTTTTTTGGCGGCTGGCTGGTACAAGGAACTGAACCGTTGATCTTTGTGTTACAAGGCCGTAATCTAACCAACTGAGCTAACTGGCCAGCCTTTGAATTTCAAAAGATAAAAAACAATTTTCTGTATTATGAGGGGTAGGTACTTACACGTATAAGACCACACCACTGATAGGCTATATATTTGTATTACCTTGTGAAAAGTAATCTGTCAATATACTTTAAAAATGTTTATAATTTTGCCCCAGTGGAATAACCAGTTCCACTAATAAGATTATCCTCAGGAAATAATTAAGAATTTTTGCCAAGATTTAACTAATAATGGGTTTATATTAGTGAGAAATTGGAAATAATTGAAATATTCAACTGAAGCATTACATCTATGCAATAGATTACGCTAGCCATTAAAATGACCTCTGCAAAAGTTTTAAGATATTTGCTTTGTTATGTAAAAACAAATTATAAAATAACATATATAGTGGGATTTAATTTTATTTAAAAAAAAGCATGGAAAAAGTCGAAGAAGATTTATTAAGGTGTTAGATTATTATTTTTTTTAGTAGGATAGCTTTATTGAGGTGTAATTCACATACCATATGATTCACCCATTTAATTTAAACATTTCAGTGCAAATTCAGTACAGTTTATTATATCACAGAGTCGTGCAACTAACCATCACCACAATTTTAGAACATTTTCATCACTCCAGAAAGAATCCCTGTACCTATTAGCAGTCACTTCTCATTTCCATCCCCCTCCCACCCCTCACTTCCTGCCCCCATCCCTAGCCCTAGGCAACCATGACATTAACCTATTTTCTTTCTGTCTATAGATTTGCCTATTTTGGACGTTTCATATAAATGGAATTATATGATATTGTCTTTTTTTTTTTTTTTTTTTTTAAAGATGACCGGTAAGGGGATCTTAACCCTTGACTTGGTGTTGTCAGCACCGTGCTCACCCAGTGAGCTAACCGGCCATCCCTATATAGGATCCGAACCTGTGGCCTTGGTGTGTTATCAGCACCATACTCTCCCGAGTGAGCCACGGGCCGGCCCTGTCTTTTTTTTTTTTTAAAGATGATCAGTAAGGGGATCTTAACCCTTGACTTGGTGTTGTCAGCACCACACTCTCCCAAGTGAGCTAACCGGCCATCCCTATATAGGGATCTGAACCCGTGGCCTTGGTGTCATCAGCACCACACTCTCCCAAGTGAGCCATGGGCCGGCCCAGAAGAACAAAAGTTCTAATTTTTTTCCCTCTAGCTTTATTGAGATATAATAGATAAATAAAAATTGTATGTATTTATGGTGTACGACATGATGTTTTGATATATATATATATATATATACACACACACACATACATTGTGAAAAGATTACCACCATCAAGCTAATTAACATATCCATCACCTCACATAGTTATTATTTTTGTGTGTGTGATGAGAATATTTAAGATCTACTTAGCACATTTCAAGTGTGCAGTAGAGTATTATGAATTATAATCACCAAGCTGTACATTAGCTCTCCAGAACTTATTCATCCTGCCTATCTGAAACTTTATACTCATTAACCAACATCTCCCCATTTCCCCCATCCCCAGCCCTGGTAGCCACTGTTCTACTCTCTGTTTTTATGAGTTAGACCTTTTTACATTCCACATATAAGTGAGATCATGTAGTAGTTGTCTTTTTGTATCTGGCTTATTTTACTTAATGTATTGTTCTCCAAGTTCATTCATGTTGTCCCAAGAGGCAGGATTTCCTTCTTTTTTTATGGCTGAATAATATTCCTGTGTGTGTGTGTGTCTGTGTCTATACTACATTTTTTTAATCCATTCATCAAAGGGCACTTAGTTATTTTTATGTCTTGGCTCTCATGAATAATACTGCATTGAACATGGGAGTGCAGAGATCTCTTTCAGATACTGATTTCATTTCTTTTGGATGTATGTCCAGAAGTGGGATTGCTGGATCACAAGATAGTTCTGTTTTAAATTTTTTGAGGAACCCACATACTGTTTTCCATTATGGCAGTACTAATTTACATTCACACTAACAGTATACAAGGGTTCCTTTTTCTCCACATCCTCACCAACACTTGTTATCTTTTGTCTTTTTTTTTTTTTTTTCCTTTTTGTCTTTTTTCGTGACCGGCAACGGATCGCAACCCTCGGTGTTGCGCCCGCACCTCACTCAGCCAGTGAGCGGCCGGTCTGTATGTGGCATCCGAACCCTCAGCGGGAGCGCCGCCGCACTCCCAAGCGGCGCACTGTAGCAGTGTGCCACCGGGCCGGCCCATCTTTTGTCTTTTTGATAATAGCCATCTTCACAGCTGTGAGGGTATATCATTGTGGTTTTGATAAAAGTTTTTAATTTTTTTTTTCAAAGATGTCTGGTAAGGGGATCTTAACCCTTGACTTGGTGTTGTCAGCACTATGCTCTCCCAAGTGAGCTAACCGGCCATCCCTATATAGGGATTCGAACCCATGGCCTTGGTGTTATCAACACCACACTCTCCCAAGTGAGTCACGGGCCGGCCCAAAAGTTTTTAATTTTGATGAAGTTCGATTTATCTATTTTTTCTTTTGTCGTGTGTGCTTTTTGTGTCCTAAGAAGGTTTTGCCTAACCCCAGGCCACAAAAATTTACTTCTATATTTTCTTCTAAGAGTTTTATGGTATTACCTCCTAGATTTAGGACTGTGATCCAGTTGTAGTTAATCTGTGTGTATGGTGTGAGGTAGGAGTCCAACTTGGTTCTTTTGCATGTGGATATCCAGTTATCCTAGCTGAAAAGTCTGTTCCTTCTCCATTGAATTGTCGTCTTGCCATTGTTGAAAATCAATTGACTGTATATGTAAGAATTTATTTCTAGATATATACAGCTATCCTATGCTAGTACCATGCTGTGTTGATTACTGTACCTTTTGAAATTGGAAAGTGTAAGTCCTCCAATTTTGTTCTTTTGCAAGATTGTTTTGGCTCTTGAGGGTCCCTTGAATTTCCATATGATTTTTTGGGTCAATTTGTCAATTTCTGCAAATAGATTGTGTGTGTGTGTGTGTGTGTGTGTGTGTTCTTTTGCAAGATTGTTTTGGCTCTTGAGGGTCCCTTGAATTTCCATATGATTTTTTGGGTCAATTTGTCAATTTCTGCAAATAGATTGTGTGTGTGTGTGTGTGTGTTTTAATAGTATTTTTTAGAGCAATTTTAGGTTCATAGCAAACTTGAGCAGAAAGTATAGAGAGTTCCCATATACTCCGTACCCCCACACATGCATCACTTTCCTCTGTTATCAGCGTCCCCCAGCAGAGTGGTACTTGTGTTATAATTGATGAACCTACATTAACACATCATTATCACTCAAGGACCATGGTTTACATTAGGTTTCACTCTTGGTGTTGCACATTTTATGGATTTGGACAAATGTGTAATGATGTGTATTCACCATTGTAGTATTGTACAAGATGATGTTTTAGAATTTCTTTTTGTTAGCTAAATCTTATTATTCTGAAATGAACATGCTTTGCCAGTGTAATTTTTTTTTTTTTTTTTTTTTTTTTTTCCTTTTTTTTTTTTTTTT
>NW_007731772.1:108705-135243 GCF_000696425.1 Galeopterus variegatus | reverse complement strand
TTCTTTTTGTTAGCTAAATCTTATTATTCTGAAATGAACATGCTTTGCCAGTGTAATTTTTTTTTTTTTTTTTTTTTTTTTGCCTTTTTGTCTTTTTTCGTGACCGGTAACGGGATCGCAACCCTCAGTGTTGTGCCCGTACCGCAACCGGCAACGGGATCACAACCCTCGGTGTCGTGCCCGCACCGCGCTCAACCAGTGAGCAGACCGGTCTGTATATGGGATCCGAACCCTTGGCGGGAGCGCCGCCACACTCCCAAGCGCCGCACTCTACCGAGTGTGCCACCGGGCTGGCCCAACCAGTGTAATTTTTTAAATTAAAAATAATATTTTAAGGTTTGCATCTATTATATATTTTCTTCTGGAAATACGTGAAAATAATTGGTGAAAATATCTTATGGCATTTGTTCTCACTATACTTCAGTGAAATTAGAGAAAAAAGTATCTTCTTTTGCATATGGAGAGACTCAGGACAGTATTTGTGCCTTATGTAAGTGTTGTGGTCAGCAGTTGAATAAGAGCTAAAATCTAGATCCACTATTTAGTATACTAGATTAGTGATCCTTAAATTATGAAAGTGAGCAGGTTCAAAAAAAGTTAAAATGTAGAGTTTTTAGAAATGCATTTTCCGCTGTGGATTTCAACTAAATTGGACAGTGTGAAAACAAACATTAAAGTGATCAGAAACAGATATGCAGAAGTGAGGTTTCAGTCCTCAGATCTGCAGAGTCGGAACCTTGGAAAGTATTGCCCCAGCTTCTGTATGGCCAAAAAGCTTCCCTGGGGATTCTGATGTTGAATCTACTCTGAAAGCTGCCGTGTGATAGTTCCTTAGGGAAGTCAGTGCGTTGCCAATTGTTGACTCCCTTTATCGCCTGACTTTTAATCATGTATGTTGGAGTATTTCGTTGTTTTGTTTGACTCTATTTTTCCCCCCCTTTTCATATGTGTAGGGCAGATTTAGTTCATAACTTAAACATTTTAATCTGAAAATTTAACTTTAGTCCCAAAGTATTTGTGTTTTTTTTGAGGGGGGAGTTAGGGGCAGCTGGCCAGTAGGGAGATCTGAACCCTTGACCTTGTTGCTATAATACCACGCTCTAATCAACTGAGCTGACTGGTCAGCCCCCAGAGTATTTGTTTACTGGCATTATTGACAAAGGGTGTTTTGGTTGAAAGAATGTTTTGGAGTTTTTGTTTGATTAATTAAAATCTAACTAAGTGCTCCTAAATTTTTTTATTTGCAGAAAAGTCTCTTAAGTTATGTGGCACCAAGGAGATGCTCCTTCTTAGTATTACAACTGCTTATACAGGTAATGGAATTACTCTTTTGATTTTCTTTTGCTGCATGACAATAAGGGCTGAAAACAATAGCCATGTTATTATTTCTCACAGTTCTGTGCATTGACTGGGCTCAGCTGGATGGTTTTTCTGATGGTGTCACTTGGAGTCTCTTGTGGCTGCTGTGAGAAGGTGGCTGGGGCTAGGGAACTTCCAAGATAGTTTCATTCGCATGTCTGGAGTCTTTTTTTTTTTTTTTAAAAGATGACCGGTAAGGGGATCTCAACCCTTGGCTTGGTGTTGTCAGCACCACGCTCAGCCAGCGAGCAAACCGGCCATCCCTATATAGGATTCGAACCCGTGGCCTTGGTGTTATCAGCACCGCACTCTACCGAGTGAGCCACGGGCCGGCCTGCATGTCTGGAGTCTTGATGGGGTCAGACGAAGGGCTGGATCTTTCTCTTTCTCCAGGTAGTCTCAGGGCCTCTGCCCATCTGCCTGACCCCATGCAGGAGAGCCAGACTTCTTAGTGGCTAAAGGCTCCAAAAAGGGCTGCAGGAGAAACTGCCAGACCTTCTTTAAGCTTAGGTCTGGAGCTATCCCAGCATTACTTCTACTGCATTCTGTTGTTGGCAGCTCATCACAGGGCCAGCCAAGATTCAGTGTGGGAGCATCTGCACAGAGCAGGAAAACCAGGAGAGTGGCTCGTTGGGACCAGTGATTTTAGGGCAACACGGAGAACTACAGAGAATAACTGCGAACAAATCTCTGTAACTTCATGTGGATGAAGATAATTTCTAGTGACATAGAAGCATGTGATAATGAGATGTGGTAACGGGTAGAGCACCATTAGGTCTTAAGAATGACAAGGAAATCCATTTCCTCTTAAAAAGTGCTGTGACGTGCCAGTTACTACTTTTGCCTTTATGTGCCTCATAAGTATAATATCTTCTTTTTAGGAGAAATAGAATAACCATTAAATATTTAAAATTCTCAGTTAAGGTTTTGTAGCATTAAGGAATCAAGGTCTTCTACTGATTTACCTTAATTTTTTACCCTAATCTTAGGAATTTTTTTTTCCTAGAAAAAAAGGGTTCAATTAAAACATTACTGTGCGTTTAACCAATAGTGGATAGTATATATTGGTTTTCCAGTACAATAAGAATACAATCCAATAGGGATATGGATGTTCCTGTCATCTTGGAAAGCTGTTTATCAGGATAATGAGCACTTCAGTCTTCACTATTACAAACTTATGTTAATTACGTCCTCTGCCCATCCCCTGCTTGTGTACAGAGTGACAGATTTCAACATAAGGATTTCTGTCTATTTGAGTTGTATGTTTTCATCTGAACTATATGGCAACTGCTGTCTTGTGGTGTCTTAGTTTGAGCTGCTATAGCAAATTACCATAGACAGGGTGGCTTAAACAGCAGACATACATTCCTCCCAGTTCTGGAGGCTAGGAAGTCAGGGTGCTAGCACAGTTGGGTTCTGGTGAGGGCCATTTTCCTGGTTTGTAGATGGCCTTCTTCTTTCTGTGTCCTCACATGGCTGAGAGAAAAGAAGCAAGTTCTCTGGTGGCTCTTCTGCATGCACTAATCCCATCATAAGGGTTCTGCCCTCATGACCTAATTGCCTCCCAAAGGCCCATCTCCAAATACCATCATGTTTTGGGTATTAGAGTTTCAACATATGAATTTTGGGGGTACACAAACATTCAGTCCATAGAGTGTGGCTAATTCCATCTTGTGAGTTATATAGCATAAAATTTTGCTGTGCTTGGGGAGCTGTGTTTCAGTCTGAGTTTTATGCTTTTGTGTTGTACAGATATAGCTCAAATACTACTAGACATGAAGAAAAAATAGGAAAAGGAGAATGTGAAAGTATAATTAAATTAAATGTGATTTTTTTCCTAAAGGTCTGGAATTGACTTTTATCTCTGGTGTTTATGGAACCTGTATTGGTGCTGTAAATAAATTTGGAACAGAAGAGAAAAGCCTCATTGGACTTTCTGGCATTTTCATTGGCATTGGCGAAATTTTAGGTTGGTTTAAAAAAAAAATCTTTGCATTAAAAATATCAGTTTCTTATAGTTAAAATAGAAATTTTAAGTGTATTTCACCTTTCTATCCTTGAATTTCTGTTTTCCCTGCTTATTTTTACCCAAACAGGTATGTTTTTGCTTTTCTGTTATTCTAAGATAACTAAATTATAACACATTTGCCATTTTCACAGATGGAAATAAGCAAACATATGGTCTCTCCCAACTTTGTTCCTTAAAAATCTTAGGAAGAGTTGTCTTGGGATCCCCAGTCTTCTTGTTCTCTGACACCAACTAGGTATCTAACAATTCAATCCTATTTTGATACTAACTATCACAGAGTTAGTGTCAAGCTCCACAGGATTAAGGGTTCAGCACCACAGACTCCCTCACTTCAGGTGCTGATCGAAAGTCCTGGGTCCCCAGGCTGCCTGCACTTCTATCTAACTTGTCTACAGATTTGGAGGTTCCCACAACCCCCCTTCCCCTTTCGGTTCTATAATTTGCTAAAACAAATTTACAGAACTCAGGAAAATGCTACACTTGTTACTACAGTTTATTAAAAAGGGTACAAATAAACAGTCAGATGAAGAGGTACATAGGGCAAGGTATGAAAGAGTCCCCAAGTGCAGGAACCTCTGTCCCCATGGAGTTGGGGTTAACCATCCCAGAAGCTGCCCTAACCCTGTCAGAGTTTTTATGGAGGTTTCATTATGTTGGGATGATTGATTAAATCATTGGTGATTGGAGTCAATCTCAAGCCCCTCTTCCTTCTCTAAGATGGGGGGAGTAAGAGGCCTGAAAGTTCCAGCCCTCCAATCAAGGCTTGGCCTTTCTAGCAACCAGCCGCCATCCTGGAGTCAACCCCTCCCTCCCCACGAGTCATATCATTACTTTAAACTCTGGATGATTGAAACGTTTATGAATAACAAAAGACATTCAAATCACCAGGAACTGAGGCAAAGACCAAATACTATATATTCTTACTATACTCCACAAGTTATTTCTTATTCAACAAAGATTTGTTCAACACTTGCCGTGTATTGGATATTGTGTTAGATATGTGAAACTTACCAACTCAGATATTTATTGTGCATCTATTGTGTCAACAAAACATACAGAAATTTCTGCCCATGTGGAGCTTATATTGTTGGGGAAGAACTCAGATAATTAAAAAACATGGAAAACTTAGCATGTCAGACAGTGATAAGCACTGTAGGGAAAGCAGATTTTGGGGATTTTTTGTTCCCTGCTTTACTGCCAACACCTGATTAGGTGTTCAGTAAGTGACAGTTAAATGAATTGAATGAACAATTAGAGCATGGACTCAGCAAAAGTAGATAACTGGCTGGGTGATGCAGTGGGAAGAGGAGTCAGAATGACAGCTGGGTTGATGAGAGTACCATGGGCAGAGGGAAGGCTATAGGAGATGGGGTTTGGGGAGATCTGCTGAGTGAGATTTTGAACACGTTGAAGTACCAGGGATGTATCCAGGTGGAGATGAGTACAGTAGGAAATACAGGATGGATGCCCAGGAGGGACATGTGGGCTGGAGATTGGTTTTGGGAGTCATTGGCTTGTAAATGGGTCGGTGAAGCCTTAGCCACAGTGAAATCGGGCAGGGAGTCTCCTTGGTAAGTGGTCATTTAGTCTCTGCCTATAGACTACCCATGAAGAAAACTCGATAGGCAGCTTGCTAACTTTTTCTTTTTTTACATAATTTCAAATTAACAAGGAATTGCAAAAGTAAAAACAGTACAAAGAATACTGAATATCCTTTAACAAGTTCACCTGTTGTTAACACTTTACCTTATTTATTTTATCATTTGTTTTCTCCCTCTGTCTCTAGTTCTCTTTTTCATATATGTTTTTATTTTCTGCACCGTGTGAGGGTGAGTTGTACACACCATGGCCATTTACCCCCAATACTTCAGTGTGTGCTATAGGGCTATTCTCTCACACTAGCACAGTGCTGGTATTGGCTGCCACATTTTACATTGATGTTATAACCTGCTGTCATCTAATAATGTCCTTTATAGCATCATTTTTCCTCTTCTAGTGTTAGGTTTTATTCTAGAGTTAGAAATTGCCTTTGGTTGTCATGTGTCTTCTGCTAATCTGGAATATTTTTAGTTTGTCTTTCACGATGTTGACGTTTTTGAAGAATGTCTCATTTTGTGATTTTGATGTTTCCTTGTGATTAGACAGAGGTTATGCATGCTTATCAGGAATGCTGCCCAGATGATGCTTGGCTCATCTCAGAGCATTCCATCTGGAGACACATGAGGTCCATCTGTCCCTCCGTCATGTTAATTTTTATCACCTGGTCAAAATGCTGCCAAATTTCTCTACTGTATAATTACTGTGTTTTAATTTTTTCCCTTGCAACCAATAAGCATTCTCTGGGGGAGGCACTTTGTTATTTTTTTTTTTGACCGGTAAGGGGATTGTCTGCACGATGCTCAGCCAGTGAGCACACTGGCCATCCCTATATAGGATCTGAACCCACGGCCTCGGCGCTATCAGCGCCTTACTCCCCATGGGGCCGGCCATTTTTTTTGGGGGGGGGGAGGTACTTTGAGACAGTGCAAATATCCTCTTCCTCATCGGAACTCTTGCCTAGATTTAGCCTCGATTGGTGATTCTTGCCTAACCCAGTCTTTACCATGATAGTTGCAAAAATGGTGATTTTCCACCTCCAGCACTCCAGCCACAGTCAGCCCTTGGCATTGTACTGAATGCAGACCTTCCCTCTCCACCATTTATTTACTTATTTATTATTAGTATAGACCCATGAATTCCTGTTTCTTTCCCAATGGTTTATTATTCATTGCTGTACTTAATTATTTGGGTGCTCATATTGTCCTAGCTTTGGCCAGTGGGAACCCTTTCAAGCTGGCCACTGTGTGCTTGTGACATACCTCCATCATTTTTTGAACACTTCTTTACTCTCTGGTGAACAGGTTTTTCCTGGCTCATCTCATGCTTACCATGTCCCAGTTCTGGAATCAGCCACTTCCTTGAGGGGCCCAAGTTCCTCTCAGTGAGGAATGGTATAAGAGACTAAGATCTGGGCACTGGGAGTGCCCACTGCTATTGGGATGTCTTTGCTCTTTGGGACTTTCAGTGGACAGAGCTAGGAAACATACATATGCACGTATACCAATATATGTATATATGTATGTGTGTGCCCATACATATTTATATATATTTGGGGGTACTTCAGAAAGTCTGTGGAAAAATAGAGTTGAAAGATAATAGGAATCTTTACATGAACTTTTTGACATACCCTTGTATATACATTAAAGTAGTTTCCAGTATTTTTCACTTACAAATAATCCTGCACCGAATGACCTTGTGCACGTGAATTTTCATATCGTTGGAAGTGTATCTTCAGGGTAAATTCCTAGAAGTGGAATTGCTAGGTTAAAGGGTAACTGCATATGTAGTTTTGTTAGAGATTGTCTAATTCCCCACCATAAGGATTGCACAATTAGGCATTCCTATCAGCAGTGTAAGAGAGTTCTTGTTTCCCCATAGCCTGGCCAACAGAATGTATTGTCAAGTTTTTACATTTTTGTCAATCTGGTAGGTAAGAAATGGTATCTCAGTGTAGTTTTAATTTACATTTTTCTTTTTATGAGTGCAGTTGAGCATCATATGTGTGTGTGCATGTGAACACGTGTGCATGAATTATATTTGAGTCTTTTTGCCCATTTTTCTAGGAGATGTTTAGTCTTTGTTTTTCCTCAGTTTTAAAATTTTCTTATAAAATTAGGGATGTTAGCCTTTTTTTCCTGTGCCATATGTTCTGATATTTTCCCCTAGTTTGTCATATGTTTTTTGACTTTGCTTATAGTGCTTTTTTGCCACACGGTTTATTTTAATTTTTATGTAGTAAAATTTACCAATGTTTTATTTTTATTGCCTCTTGATTTTGAGTCATAGTTAGAATGCCCTTTCCTATACTGAGCGTATTAGTCCATTTCCGTTGCTTATAACAGAAATATAAAATATCGACTATAAAATATAAAATATTGAAACTGGGTAATTTGTAAAGAAACAATATTTATTGTTTACAGTTTCGAAGGCTGGGAAGTCCAAAGTCCAAGGAACACATCTGGTGAGAGCCTTGTTGGTAGTGACTCTACACAGTGACAAAGGGTATCACATGGCGACAAAGGGTATCACATGGCAAAAAATGGTATCTCATGGCAGATGGCTTGAGCAGAGAGAGCTTCTCAGGCACTCTTCTTTAAAAGCTGTCTGAATCGGGGCCAGCCCGGTGGCGCACTGCGCTAGTGCGCCGCTTGGGAAGCGCGGAGGCGCTCCAGCCGAGGGTTCGGATCCCACATACAGACCGGTTCCCGCTCACTGGCTGAGCGAGGCGCGGGGGCAACACTGAGGGTTGCAATCCGTTGCCGGACACGGAAAAAAGACAAAAAAAAAAAAAAGCTGTCTGAACCATGCCCATCACCACCATTAAACCATCAATGGATTAATCTATTCACTAGGCATGATCCTAATACATGGATTTTGGGGGTCAGAATTCAATCCATGGCACTGAGGTTAAAGAGGATTTGCCCATGTTTTCTTGTGCTATTTGTAGAATTTAATTTTTATATTTAGATCTCTGATTTATTTGGAATTTGTTCTTATATATGGTGTGAGGAATGGATCAAATTTTATCTTTTTTCAGATGGCTACCTTGTTATATTAATACTGTGTATTTATGAGCACTTGCTTTGCCTCAGTGATCTGATGCACCATCTTTATCATAGGCTGGATTTTTATATGCAATTGATTCTATTTCTGAACTTTCTATTTTGTTCCATTGATATGTCTACTCAGGTGTCAGCACTGCACTGTTTTAATGACAGAGGCTTTGTAGTATGTTTTATTATCTGGTGGACCTAGTTCCCTTTCAGAGCTCTTTCTCTTCATTGTTTTCCTAGCTATTCTTATATGTTTCTTTTTCCATGTTAACTTTAGGACCGACCTCCCTAGCTCCATAAAAAAACTCATTGGAATTTTTATTTATATATTTGAGTGTTTATTTTTTAAGGTGTGGTAAAATACACATAACATAAAATTTACCATGTTAACCATTATTAAGTGTACAGTTCAGAAGTATTAAGTACATTTAGATAGTTGTGCAATGAATCTTAACTCTTTTTCTCTTCCAAAACTGAAACTTTGTACCTATTAAACAACAACTCCCCATTCCTCCATCCCTAGCCCCTGGCAACCCCCATTCTACTTTCTGTCTCTATGAATGAACCTCATATAAGTGGAATCATAATATTTGTCTTTTTGTGACTAGCTTATTTCTCTTTGGTGTAATGTCCTCAAGGTTCATCATGTTATGGCATGAGTCAGAATTTCTTCTTAAGACTGAATAATATTTCATTGTATGGATACATCACATTTTGTTTATGTGCTTATTGGAATTTTTAAGTAGGGTCACATTCATTTGCTAACAATTAATTTAGAGTGAACTGACATCTTAATGTCAGTTAAGATGTTTTTCCTTCTCTTCCTTTCCCAGCCCCAGGCAACCACTAATCTACTTTTTTTCTCTATGTCTTTGCTTATTCTGGGCATTTCATATAAATGGAATCATATAATATATAGTCTCTTGTGTTTGGCTCCTTTTACTTTGTATAATGTTTTCAAGGTTTATCCATGTTATAGCATGTAGCAGTACTTCATTCCCTTTTATTACCAAATAATATTTGATTGTATGGATATACTACATTTTATTTATCCATTCATCATATGATAGACATTAGGATTGTTTTCACTCTTTGGTCATTATTAATGATGCTGCTGTGAACAGTTGTGTACAAGTTTTTGTATGGACATGTGTTTTCATTTCTCTTGGATCTGTACCTGGGAGTGTAATTGCTAGGTCATATGATAATTCTGTGTTTGATAGATTATGGGTCCTATTTTACTGCTTCTTGACATGTCTGGTAATATTTTATTGTGGATACCAGACATTGTGAGTTTTACTGTGTTGGGTACTGGTTTCGTTTATTCCTATAAATACACTTGAGCTTTGTTTTTAGATGCAGTTCATTTGATTGAAAACTGTTTGGGGCCGGCCCGGTGGCGCACTGGATAGTGCGCCGCTTGGGAAGCGCGGTGGCGCTCCCGCCCGAGGGTTCGGATCCCACATACAGACCGGTTCCCGCTCACTGGCTGAGCGAGGCGCGGGAGCAACACCGAGGGTTGCGATCCCGTTGCCGGTCCCCGGTCCGGTACGGGGGCAACACTGAGGGTTGCGATCCGTTGCCGGACACGGAAAAAAGACAAAAGACAAAAAAAAAAAAAGAAAACTGTTTGATTCTTTCAGGCTTTTTAAGGTTTGCTGGGTGGGACTGAGTAGTGCTCAATCTGGGGCTAATTATTCCCCACCCCTGAGGAAAGACCCTCCTGTGTACTCCACCCAGTGACCTGGGAATCACGAGTGTTCCAGTCTGGCTGGTGGGACCAGACGCTCTTCCCAGCCCAGGGCAGGGCACTAATACCACTAATCCTCTTGGCTGGTTCTTTCCCTGGCCTCTGCTGATTTACTCATGTTATGTGTGCATCAGTACTCAGGCGAAGACTTGGGACCCTCTGCAGATCTTTGTGTTTCTCTCTGCAGCTGTCCTTTCTGATAGCCTGTCTGTGACTCTGGCCACCCTGGAATGCCCAGACTCACAGTCCCATCTCCAACTTGGGGAGGTTTCTGGGCTCTGCCAAGATCCCTCTCCCTATGCTGCAGCCTTTTGAAAGGAAGTGCCAGACTATTTTCCAGAGGGGCTGTACCAGCAGTGAATGAGGGATACAGCTTTTCTGAATCCTCACCAGCATTTGGTGATATCACTATTTTTGATTTTAAGTCGTTCAGATTAGATGTGTAGTGATATTTCTTTCTTTCTTTCTTTCTTTCTTTCTTTTTTTTTTTTAAAGATGACCGGTAAGGGGATCTTAACGCTTGACTTGGTGTTGTCAGCACCACCCTCTCCCAAGTGAGCTAACCAGCCATCCGTATATAGGGATCTGAACCCGTGGCCTTGGTGTTATCAGCACCACACTCTCCCAAGTGAGCCATGGGCTGGCCCCTGTAGTGATATTTCATCATAGTTTTAATTTTCATTTCTTTAGTGGGTAATGTCTTTTCATGTGTTTATCCTCTGTATATCCTCTTTGGTGAAAGGTATGTGCATATCTCTGCCCATTTTCTAGGGGGATTTTTTTTAAACTGTTCACCCTTACTTTTGATTTATAGGTTTGCTGGTATAGGTTTCTTTTTTAAAAATTTTTTTATTGAGGGCCGGCCCGGTGGCGCACTGCTATAGTGCACCGCTTGGGAAGTGCGGTGGCGCTCCCGCCGAGGGTTCAGATCCCACATGCAGACCGGTTCCTGCTCACTGGCTGAGCGAGGCGCGGGAGCAACACCGAGGGCTGCGATCCCGTTGCCGGTCCTGGTCCGGTACGGGGGCGACACTGAGGGTTGCGATCCGTTGCCGGACACGGAAAAAGACAAAAAAAAAAAAAAAAAAAAATTTTTTTATTGAATCATAATTTGATTATACATATTTTTTGGGTTCAATGTTGACATGTTGATCAAATTACTAGCATATATATTGCTACAAATTGTACTTATTCTTTATGCCCCTTGTGCAATCTCTCCCCATCCCCCTCTCCCTCTGCCCTTCCCCCTCTAATTACCCTAGACTTCTTCTCTCCTTCTTAAAGAGTAATGGTTACTCTGTTGATTTGTTGCCTAGATGATCTGTCCAATGCTGAGAGGTGTGTTCAGGTCCCCCAATATTATCGTAGAGCAGATGCTTCTTCTGTCACTCTGGAATGAGCTTTGTGGAGAGAGCCCATCCTCTTTTCTTTATCTCTGCTGGTGACTCTCCTTGTGTCAATGCACTTCAGTGGCTGGCGGACCATCTGCATGGTGGTTGTGGCATCTAGCTGCTTTCGCGGCAGCTATGGTTATTGTGGTGGCTGCGGTGGGCCACCCACATGGAGGTGATATTTTTGGCATGACATGGAGGTGATATTTTTGGCATGCTCCTTGGCACTGGCCGTGTGCCTGGTTGTGGGAGGAGGGTCTGGTCCTCGGTTCCATACCTCACGGGTGGGCCCCAAGTCACTGGTGGTATGCCTGGGCTGGAACTAATTTTTTGTCCTTTGCTTACTTCTAAAATGGGGGAACTTCCTGTGAGGACCAGTACTTGAGCTGTGTGGGTTAGTTAAATTGCTGCTTTGCTGCTGCTTCGCCAGGGAAGGCTTTTTGTGCAGCTCAGGTTTTAGTGGTTGACCTTATAGGTACTTCCGGCTCTCCATAGACCCAGTGCAACTGGGTTGTGTAGAAACTCTGATCTGGGCCTGAGTCTTTTCATCAAACTGCACCCCATGCAATTCTGTATTCCTGACCAGTCTCCTCAGTGGTTCTATGCTGACTGGGGGACAGATCAGCTGTCCTTGCTGTGCCCCAGTATTCCCCGAGTGGGCCTGTCTCCCCCACGGCCCATGCTCCAAACACTTCCCATGGGAAGGGCCATGCACTGATCCCTTGCAATCACTCACTGGCCTCTGAGTGGCTCCTTTTTTTCAGTTGTTGTGGCTCCTTGCTCCTATGTGGGTCCACGGGAACTCTATTAGTGGTCTTGCTGGCCTGTGGGCCACCAAGGCCTTCTTCTCCCCTGCTGCCTCCAAGCAACTCCATCCGAAGGGTACAGCTGTGGCTTTTGCTGGCTCCTGCACTGTGCACTCATCAGCTCCAGCCTTAAGGCAGCCGTGGCACGAAATGGTCGGAGCGGTTTTTTCTTTCTTTCATTGTGGCTTCTCCCACCTTCATGCACTCTGTAGGTCTCTCCTCCTCTTCCCCTGAGCTTTAGCGGCCTCAGTTTGGCTGTTGTTGCTTTTTTATAGTTGTAAATTGGTTGATTTGTGGAAGAGAGTGATGCTGGGGACTGTCTATTCCACCATCTTGATCGGAAACCCTTTTGGTATAGATTTCTAAAGTAAACTCACTTCCTTAAGAATTTTAAAGGCACTGCCCCTTTGCTATTGAGATATTCTAAGCTGTTTGGATTAATGAACCTTCATAAGCCCTTTTTACTCCCCTTTGGAGCTTGTACATAATTCTGAAATTTCACAATAATTAATTATTTTTCAATGTGATACCTTAGCTCTTTTGGCTATGATTACAAGAAAAAATGTGATAGTAGTTAAGTTGTGTCCTTTTAATTTTATTTCTGTTATAAGCTATGGTTCCAAGAGATTAGTTTTTGGGATATAGTAATTCATAGACAAGAAATTCAAGAACATTATTAGATAGCAATACAAGTAATTTTGATACTTTATTTTTGTTTACTAGTTGGTGTTTTGTTGTCATTATTGTCTGCAAGTGCTGAGGTGTTGAAGTTTCGAACATTTGGGAATGTTCTTGCCTACTTGATTATAATTCATGACTAGCTATGTAATGTTGGTAATTTTTCTGCCATCTTGACTTATAGGTGGGAGCCTCTTTGGCCTGCTGAGCAAGAATAATCGTTTTGGTAGAAATCCAGTGGTGTTGTTGGGCATCCTGGTGCACTTTATAGCTTTTTATTTAATATTTCTCAACATGCCTGGAGATGCCCCTGTTGCTCCTGTGGACGGAACTAACAACAGTGCTTACATCAAATCCAGGTACAGTGACTGCCATTTTCCTAGTAATTTGAGGATGGGTGGGAGGTAATGGATGGCTAGGTATTTAAAGTGGAGCAGTTAATCCTCTTCAGAGAATGTGTTATCTTTATAAGGTCATCTGTCAAGTGTTAATGGAGTCAGAATGAGTTTGAAACCAATTTAGCAGTGCTTGGAAAAAAAAAAAGACTCTGTAAAGAATCTCAAGTTATTTTTGTATTGGTTGGTTTTAACCTTTTCCCCCCACTAAATCTTTTTCTTCATCTTTGAAGGAGCACATAAGTATCTGATTTGAATTTTGTACCTCTGCTTTTTTTTTTTTTTTTTTTTTTTAAAGATGACCGGTAAGGGGATCTTAACCCTTGACTTAGTGTTGTCAGCACCACACTCACCCACTGATCTAACCAGCCATCCCTATATGGGATCCGAACCCGGGGCCTTGGTGTTATCAGCACCGCACTCTCCCGAGTGAGCCATGGGCCGGCCCTGTACCTCTGCTTTTTGAGCAGTGAAATATCCAGAAATTAGGGCCTAAAGGAAAACAGAGAGGAGCAAGGGAGAATCTGCCAGCTGGTAGGCCATTCAGAGTTGTTTTTTGAGGCTACTGTTTTATTGCATTCAACTCTCAAATTCATTATAGATGCAGACATTTGTGTCAAGATCCACAAATCCAAGGGGAGCCCAGCCCAAAAAACAGTATTGGCTTCCCAAATAGTTAATAGACCAGAGTTTGTTAGAATGTGAAGGTGTGTGCATTTGAGCATAAATTCTTACTTTGTAAATTCTGGTATTAATTTATTCTTGTTTCCTAGTGTTTACAACTTGAAGGTAAAATGCTTTTGTGGGTGGGTTGCTTTTACATTTTAAATGGCTGTAGCAAATATTGGTAGTACTCATACCAAATTAATTTTTATTTTCTTCAGCAAAGAAGTTGCCATTCTCTGCAGTTTTCTGTTGGGTCTTGGAGACAGCTGCTTCAATACCCAGCTGCTTAGTATCTTAGGCTTTCTCTATTCTGAAGACAGTGCGCCGGCTTTTGCCGTCTTTAAATTTGTTCAGGTAACCACTTCAGATTGTTTAAATAGGGTCCTTTTCCTTCATGCTTTA
Organism: Galeopterus variegatus; assembly: GCF_000696425.1. NCBI lineage: Eukaryota > Metazoa > Chordata > Mammalia > Dermoptera > Cynocephalidae > Galeopterus > Galeopterus variegatus. Next base: position 121,115 of record NW_007731772.1, on the reverse strand, counting down.
CCTTCATTTTTTTTTTTTTTTGGTTACATGTATTGAGATTTTTAAGTGAAAGTTGGGGACATCCTTTAAAAGGATTTCTGAGTAGAGTTAGGAAGCAAAGAGCAGTATGATTCCCCCCCCTCATTTGTGTAAGAGAGTTTATGTTCTGGTCTGTACGGCTCAGATTGGAGATTTCCTTCCTTAGATACCAGAATCCCATTCATTTGTAATAGACAAGTGTATTTCTCATTCTGTATGCACTTTGTTTTATTACTCCAGTTTTCCACAAAATGCTATTTTACATAGTAGAGATTGTAGATTACTAGATTGTTAACCACTGTCAACGGTAGTTACGGTGCACATTTGTGAGTTACTGATTGATGACATCATATCTAGGTGCAGAAAGGACGGGAAGCACTGCTGGTCCAGGTGTCCTTTGGGTCAGATAGCAGTGGGGCTAACTGGGAACTATTCAGTCCCCTGTGTGCATTTAGTGATTTGTTTTGTTTGTTCTTAGTCTATTTGTGCAGCCGTGGCATTTTTCTACAGCAACTACCTTCTTCTTCCCTGGCAACTCCTGGTCATGGTGATATTTGGGTTTTTTGGAACTATTTCCTTCTTCACTGTGGAATGGGAAGCTGCTGCCATTGTAGCCCGGGGCTCTGACTACCGAAGCATTTGATCAGGTGCTGATGAGGCAAGGTGTGCATCTTCTGAAAGGACAGCTGGGTGCAGAGCATGGTTGAAGATGCTGCCTCTCACTTTCATAATGTATGGGATGAGGTTCAGTATGGAAAATCAAAGTAAGGCTGTTAAATCAGCCAGAGTCGGTATTAAAGTTTACAGATATTAAAACAAATGGAATAAGGGAAACCTGTTATGTCAATTATAATTGTTCAAAAATTTTTTCCAATTCATATATCTCAAGTTCCTTATAATCATGTTATTGAATGTAAATGTTTTCTTCTTCTGTTCTTATTGAAAGATGCTGTCTTGATTCAAAATGCTAGGCTGTATGTATATAAAGATTCTTGCTGGGTATGGAATATATTTTATAACATAATAATAGGAAGTATATGCCACTCCACATGTGTATCTGGGAATGACATTTAAATAAATAGCGAGATGTTGAAATGAAATCTCAGCTTCAAAAAGATTTTTTCCTCTTTAAATATTTTGTTCAATAGGTTTTCTTACCTAGTAGTTTATAGCAAGAAATGGCCAGTTAAGTACAAATAAAAGGTAAAAATAGTCTTAAGTGTTAAAAACATGAATCTAACATATGAAAATGAACAAAAACACATTTAAAAAAATTTCCTGGGGGAGGACTTTCGCTAGTAATTTTCCTGGAAGATATAACGTAAAAAAATCCCTAAAGAAACCTGCAGTGATGTCTGAGCTGTGGTGGCAGAGTGTGGTCATTTATGTATCCTCTCACGGCAGTTCAGTCATCTTATGTTTGTGAACAGAATGCAGCTATGTGTATTTGGAGAGATGTTTAAATGAAAATGCTAACTTTCCTCCATAAGAGCTCACTTAAAAATTTTAGAACTGAGATATAATACAGAAACCATAAAATTCACCATTTTAAAGTGTACAATTTTTTTTTTTTTAAAAGATGACCGGTAAGGGGATCTTAACCCTTGACTTGGTGTTGTCAGCACCATGCTCACCCAGTGAGCGAACCGGCCATCCCTATATGGGATCCGAACCTGGGGCCTTGGTGTTATCAGCACCGCACTCTCCCGAGTGAGCCACGGGCCGGCCCCTAAAGTGTACAATTTAATGTCTTTTTTGTATATTCACAAGTTGGTACCACCACCATCATTATCTAATTCCAGAACACTTTTATCTCCCCCAAAAGAAAACCCCCTGCCTGCTAGTAATCACTCCCTCTGCTCTGGCACGGTGGCCACTAGCCTACTTTCTGTCTCTGGATTTGCCTACTCTGGACATTTCAGATAAATGGGACAGCTCACTTTTAGATGTGATATTTAACTTACAATTGAAGAGTTTTATGGCAAAGTAAATTCAGCCCAGAGGACAAACAATACCTTGTTTTTTACTCTTTTTTAAAATCCTGCTAAAAACTTAGTAATTTGATAGTTGGCTTGCAAATCTAAAATATGATAGAGGGTGATTTTCACATATTTGATGGCAAGTGGAGAGAGTCCAAGAACTGGAGTTAACTAGGCTCTTAAGAGAAATTTCATTTGTGTGGAGCACTAAACTCCCGCTCCAGGTTGCGAGGCTTTGGTTTTCTTTCTTGAAGTTGACATAACCTCACGTGGTCTAGTTGATCCTACATAAATAATTTATAAATGCTGTTTTAGACTTAACACAAGTGATTTATTATCTCTTCAAGCACATTATTTACCCAGGTGTATTAGTTTTCTAATATGGTATAACAAATTACCTCAAAACCTAGCCACTTAAAACAACTCACCTCTTTTAGTCACAGTTCCTGTGAGTCAGGAACCTGGGTGTGGCTGAGCTAGACCCTCGGCTGAGGGTCTCCTAAGGCTGCAGTCCAGGTGGCTGGAGGCTGGGCTCCACTGGGGGATGACCCACCTCTCAGTTCCCTCATGCGCTGTTGGCAGGGGTCAGTTCCTCACATGCTGTTGGACTAAGGGTCTTAGTTTCTTGTGGCTCTTGGCTGAAGACCACCTCTGTTTGTTGTCACATGGTGCTGTCCCCAGGGCAGCTCATAACACAGCAGCTGTGTTCATCAAAGAAAGCAAGCGAGAAAAGCCAAAGACCACAAGACAGAACTCACCATCATTTCTACTTCATCTTGAAAGTGACATCCCATTCCTTCTGCTACATCCTATTTGTTAGATGCAAGTGACTGGTTCCAGGCTACCCTCGGGGGAGGGGATTATGCAAGGGTGTGAGTACTAGGAGGGGTTCCTTGGGGACCATCTTATAAGGCTGCCTGTCACACCAAGACTTACACGTTAGGTGAGAACTGGCCGTACATTCCCAAGTCTCTCGTTCTCCTAGGCTTGTGCTCCACTTGCTGATAATGAATCTGTAAAACTATGCTGGCAGAAAGAGGTTAAGTAGCCTCTGCTAAAGACACTGAGTATTTTATTTTTTTCTTTCTTTTCTTTTATTGATTTTATTTTATTTTTTGGTGATTGGCTGGTGTGGGGATCTAAACCCTTGACCTTGTTGTTACAAGGCTGTGCTCTAACCAACTGATTTTAATTCAAGGAGGCCATGACGTCTTATCAGCACTTGTAGGATTCCTGGCGGATACTGTCAAAAGGCAAATGAAACAGAGTGAGGTGCTCCACGAGGAGGTCAGAAACCCGGCTTCTCCCAGGCTGCCTCCCAGTTGCTGTGCACCACGTTATTCATTTTAAGTTCTGTGCACATTTTTTTCTTTTGTGGGGGTGGGGGCAGTGTTTTACTTGGTTTTTGTGTCTATAAATGTTGATCTTGGCGGGCTGTTTAGTTGACTGGATAACATTAAGGTCGTCTTTTAAATTCTCAGCATTAGTTGAGTTAAAACTGAAATGCGACAGTGAAATAAAGAGTTTAATGATCATGCTTGTCTTTGTATACTGTGTGGAATGATTTTATCTTCATACCTTGGGCTAAGTAAAAGCCTTAGCTTGTGTCACGTGGGTGTATGTGTTACATATGGATGTGCTGTTCTTTTATTGCAAGTTCCTTACTGTATATATTGAAATTTGGCTTAGACCTTGAGCAGCCTTATTTTTCTCTGTGAGTATGAAGATGTCCCCCATCCCCCTGAGTTTTCCCATTTCCGAAGATTTGAAAACATTTAAACCTGCCCTATTGTTCTTCCTACAGAGGGTTTGTTTCTTCTGGGAGTTTTTTGTTTGTTTGTTTGTTTGTTTTTTAAAGATGACCAGTAAGGGGATCTTAACCCTTGACTTGGTGTTATCAGCACCACACTCTCCCTAGTGTGCTAACTGGCCATCCCTGTATGGGACCCGAACCTGTGGCCTTGGTGTTGTCAGCACCACACTCTTCCAAGTGAGCCACGGGCCGGCCCGATTCTTCTGGGAGTTTTTGTTGGTTGATTTGTTGTTTGTTGATTTACATACAGTAAATCCATTGGGAGTTTTTAAATTCTCAAAATACAAATAAGTTCCAATTAATAGTTAAAGTATTTTTGGATTCTCACACCCACTGGAATGGCTACTATAAAGAAAAAATGTTGGCAAGTATATAGAGAAACTGGAACTCTTGTGCACTGTTGGTGGGAATGTAAAGTGGTGCAGCTACTATGGAAAACATATGGCAGTTCCTCAAAAAACTAAAAATAAAATTATATCCAGTAATTCCACTTCTGGGTTTATACCCAAAAGAATGGGAAGCAGAGACTTGAAGACTAATTTGTACACCCATATTCATAGCAGCATTATTCACAACAGCCAAAAAGGAAACAACTCGAGGCGGCTTCCGGTGTAGCCATGGCAGGTAATGCTGCTACCAACCCTCCCAGCTGCTGCTGGTAGAGCTTGTGGACAAATGTGTAGGACTGAGAATTCACATGGTGATGAAGAGGGGTAAGGAAATTTTTTTTTTTTTTTTTTGTCTTTTTCCGTGTCCGGCAACGGATCGCAACCCTCAGTGTTGCCCCCGTACCGGACCGGGGACCGGCAACGGGATCGCAACCCTCGGTGCTGCTCCCGCGCCTCGCTCAGCCAGTGAGCGGGAGCCGGTCTGTATGTGGGATCCGAACCCTCGGGCGGGAGCGCCGCCGCACTTCCCAAGCGGCGCACTATCCAGTGCGCCACCGGGCCGGCCCCTGGAAATTTTTGGTATGCTTCTAGGATTTGATGACTTTGTCACTATCCTTTTAAAAGTGAAATCACACCAGAAGGAAGAAGGATTACTAAATTAGATCAGATTTTGCTAAAAGGAAATCAGGTAACAATGCTGGTTCTTAGAGGAGAAGGACCTGAAGTGTGAGTGGGATTCCTTGATTTATGCTAGATTCTGTTTTGTCTTTTAATGGCAGCAAAATATAATTTATTTTTTTACCTTTAAATGTTTTAGATCCTGTAAAACTAAGTTTCCCGTTGAAGGGAATGCTTTTTTTTTTTTTTAAGAAAATGTAATTTTATTTATATTTTTTTACATTCTAGGATGTTTTTGTGGAGCAGTTGAGAAGGAGGGGGAGAGGGGAAAGGGGAAGGAAATATGGTGGAGGAGGGGCAGGATTGAGGCCTGTGGCACCCCCCTCATTCCAGTGGAGGAGACTGGGGGAGACGGTTTCCAGCAGTGGCTTGGTCATTGTTGTGCTGGTGCAGATGTCAGGGGTGTGTGGCAAAAGCCCTCGCCCCACCCCACCCCCCCTCGGGAACCCAGGGCCCTTCTTGCTGCAGCTTGGTGGTTGCCGCTGGGCTGGCTGCGTGTGTCTAGGGTGCATGGCCGAGACCCTAGGAAGTATATATGTGTTAATCTGGTAGGCCAGGGAACAAAAACATTTCGGTAGCTCTCAAACTTGATACTCTTTGCAACGTTCTATACAAACAGTCTGCATGTGCCATGAACACCTCCCTGGTGCACCTGCTTGTGATTGTGAGTTCTCTGAGCTGCTCTTGAATCTGGAAGGCTTGATGTTCTTATCATGAGCGGTTCTGCCCTAATTCTGTGTGAACTGAGACAGATAATTGAAAGAAAAAGCTGATTGCAGCTTTAGAGAAGTCTAATCCAGGGGAGGCTCGTTTGAGCATTTCTTTTTGACTGCATTGCAATCCACAGGTGCTCTTTTTTTTTCCTTCCTTAAAATGTTGTCAGATATTCCCAATCTTCAATCTTTCTTGTTTACGTTCTAAGTCCGTTTCACTTTTGTTTTTTAGAAATTGGTTCAGTTCTCTCAATTTTACATTTTTAAAAGGGATCTTTTGGGATAATTGTCCCATGAACTGAATGTAAAATCTTGATGACTCATATTGTAGACACTGTAAGAGAACATACTGAAGAAAAAACAGATGTTTTTCTCTCCACTTTTTGTGGTTAGGACCATTCACACAAGGGAGGAGCACAGCACATGTTTCCAGCTGGCATGTTGAGTAAGGAGCCTGCTGAGTCCGCGCTGCCGGGCAGGGGCGGGGTGGGGGGGAGGGCTGTGCAGGGGTGTTGGGGCTAGCTCTACTGCAGGTGGCTGGACCCAAAGTTACAGTGTGTGTGCTCGATTCTGCAGGAAATGATTTGTTTTGCATCCAGAGCTTGCTTTAGACTGAAGGACATCACCTTGGCACTCGCAAACCCTTTGACTCAGGAACCAATTTGGCCCACCCCATTGTTCTGCAGGATGAAGTGCCTTGTGTTTGGTAGGCAGTTGGGTTTCTTTCCTGAGATCAGCTCTTTCCTTTTATTCCTTTCTGCATAATCATTCTTCAGCGTAATCATGGGAACTCGTGAAAGGTGAGTAGCCCAGTGCAGGGCATGATTATTCATGTCTATTCATGCTAAACCCTTCCTGTGCTAGATGCACTGGAGTACATTCAGACGGTGCCATCGTGCCCTTTGTCTACAGACTTGACTGTAAAAAGTGCTTAACTGTATAGTAGGCACTGTTCTAAGCATTTTACAAGTAATTATAAGATAGGTACAATTATCATTTTTGGGGGGCTGCTGGCTGGTATAAGGATCCAAACCCTTGACCTTGGTGTTGTCAGCACCATGCTCTAAGCTAACCGGCCAGCCTAGACCATTATTATACCCATTTTATAGATGAGAAAATCAAGGCACACAGAGATCAAGTAATATACTTAAGATGGCAGATAATTAAACTTCAGATGGTCTGAAGCTGCATGCCAGCTGTGTGTCACAGGTGGTTGTCATCACAGTATGCCAGGATTGTCACAGCCAAGGCAATAGAAAGCCAACTTATTTTCCAGTTACTAGGGGGAGTGTGGCAGGCAGGATAAGGACCCCCCCCCCAAATGTATCCACGTCCTAATCACCAGAACCTGTGAATATATTAGTTACATGGCAGGGGGAAATTAGGGTTACAGATAGAATTAAGACTGCTCATTGGCTGACCTTGAGATGAGGAGATTATCCTGTATTATCTGCATGGGCCCATTGGAATCTCAGGGTCCTTAGAAGTGAAAGAGGGAGGCACAAGGGCCAGGGGCAAGGAATGCAGGCGGCCTGTAGAAGGTGGATGAGAAAGGGAAACAGACTCTCCCCTAGAGCCTCCAGAAGGCCTTGCTGACACCTCAGTTTTAGCCCATGAGGCCCATTGTGGACTCTGACCCCGACACTGGAAAGTTTGTGTTGTAATTTGCTACAGCAGCAGTAGTAGAGGGAGATGGATTTTTAAGAAATCACTCTTTCATGATTGCTGACGATAGAAGGAAGGTGAGGGATGTTATAATTTTCATTAAATTTCTCCATTCAGAAAACGTTGGTTGTTCCTAAATACCTACCAGATCAAGCTCAAACTTCTTAGCCTGACATTGAACAGCTTCTAAAACTTGATCCTACCTTACCCTAACACTGCGAAACCATGCCTGCTCCATGCAACACCAAAACCTCAAGGCTGCAAAACCAAGCTAGTCTCCAAAACACCCTTTTCTGTAGACAGGTCTATTTTATTTTTGCCTCATGAGTACATTCTACCTACTCCAGCATCTCTGACTTTGCTCATATTGTTTCTTTGTGGAATGACCCATCTTTCCCCTTCCTTCTATCCAAATCCTCTTTATCTTTCAGGGCCTGCCACAAGCCGTACCTCCCTGTGAAGCCTTTCCTGACCACAACAGGGCCCTGACTTTACTGAAGTTCCTATAGGCTTTATCTTGTCTTGTGTTGCTTCCTTTTTCCCATGCATTTTCTTTGTTCCCACAACTAGATTAACTCCTGGGGGGAAAAAGACTATTGTTTTATATGTATCCTCTACATTGACTACGCTGATGATCTTTTTGACCTCCACACTTCCAACACCAAATGTGTGGGTTGTTTTCTTCCCCCCCACACCAGCCAATTCAATACCAGCTGGGTGTCCAACAATTTAGCTTGATGCTAACTACCCGAAGGTAGTTTAAGTAAGGGTTAAGTAAAGGTTCAGTCCCACTGGGCTGCTCCATGTCAGATGCCAGTCATGAGTCTGAATCATCCATACTTCTGACTGACCAGCTATAAAATTGGGGGGTTCCCAGAACCCTCAACTCATGTTTGATAATTTTCTGGGATGGCTCACAGAACTCAGGAAAACAATTTGCTTACTATTACCAGTTTATTATAGAGGATACAGTGCGGGAACAGCCAAGTGGAAGAGATGCACAGGGCGAGGTCTGGGATGGTGGGTGTGGAGCCTCCATGCCCTCTCCGGCGTGCCTCCTTCCCAGCACCTCCATGTGTTCACAACCTCGAAGCTCATCGAATTTCCTTGTTCAAGAGTTTTTACACAGCTCAGTGTTTAGTCTCTTCCCACCTCCTTGCAGGAAATTGGTGGGTGGGGCTGAAAGTTCCAACCCTCAAATAAATTACCTGGTCTTTCCGGTGACCAGCCTGTCCTGAGGCTATCTAGGGGCCCTGTGATAAGTCACCTCATGAACATAAACTCAGCTGTGATCAAAAGGGGCTCTTTATAAATAACTAAAGACACTCCTATCACTCAGGAAATTCCAAGGGTTTTAGGAGCTCTGTGCCACCAGGGACGAAGACAATATATACTTATATCACAACAATGTCTGAGCTATAGGTCTCAGGTGACTCCCAGTAAGTAGTTAGCAACTGATGAGCTCTGGCTCTATTATGATTTTGAAAATATAGAAATGTAATAGATTCAGATTGGAAGCTCTAGAATCATGAAGTGTAGACATGAAAGGAACCTTGAACATTTAAAACTTAGAATACTCTTCTGGAATATAAAAGCCTTCATAGTTCACAGTTATAGCACAGAACCATACATCTATGTCCTAAATGCTGTATCTCCACCCCCAACCCTGCCCAAAGCTTAAAGGTCATCAAGATCTTCTGTTGGGGAACAAAACTCCAGTGTGTTTTCTTACCTGATCAGATGCATCATCTCACACCCCTTCTCCCCATGATTTCTCCTACCTTCTTGCTGTTCCAGCCACTCCTGTAGGCTTAAATTTTGTTGTTTTATCTTTTTACTAAGTATCTAGCTAAAAGGATTTTCTTGGACCTAAAGGACTAAAGTGGTATCCTTAAAGGAGATAAAAAGTCCAGAAGCTGGCTTAAGTGTCCAGTAAGAAATCACTTATTCTGGCAGAGAGAGGGAAGAATTGCCTTGGTAAGGGTCACCTAGGAATTCTCTTCGATTAAACAGCCTTCTACTTTGTGCCATGGTCTCTGTGTTACATGGGCTGTTCATCTGTGGGTAATAGCCAACTCGCAATGGACTGTTGCTGCTATTAATCTTTTTTTAAAGAAAGAAAATGACGCCCATAATAACCTGTTTGAAAAAACTCCTTTGTGGCCCATCATTATTTATTCTGGCTGCAGAACCATGAGTGCAGTGTATAGCTGTACGTAAAACTTTCTTACTGCTACAGAACGGATTGACTGCAGTGAAATAACCTGAGATGTGTTTCTGTGTTTCATTGTGGAAGGTATACTTAGAATTTCCTGTATTTATCCCTCTATAAATACCATACCCATCACAAACGTACGGTAGGTGAGAGGCACGGTAATGACTCTGCAAAGACCAATGCTGGTTTAAATTTAATAGTGAGCAAGAATAAATAAGTGAATATTGCAACTTCCAACATTAAATACATTCAACATTAATGCAAGTTAACCTCAAAAGGAGAAGGAGAATTAATTAGACACCTTAGGTGAAATAGACAAATTCCTAGAAAGACACACCCTAACTCAAGAAGAAATAGGAACTCTGACTCAATCTATAAGGAGTGAAGACATTTAAACAGTAATTAAAAATATTCCTACTGGGGCCGGCCCAGTGGCGCACTGCGCTAGTGCGCCGCTTGGGAAGCGCGGCGGTGCTCCCGTCGAGGGTTCGGATCCCACATACAGACCGGTTCCTGCTCACTGGCTGAGCGAGGCGCGGGGGCAACACCGAGGGTTGCGATCCCGTTGCCAGTCCCGGTCTGGTACGGGGGCGACACTGAGGGTTGCGAACCATTGCCAGACACGGAAAAAGACAAAAAAGAAAAAAAAAATATTCCTACAAAGAAAACTCTAGGGCCAGATGCCTTCACTGGTGAATTTTATTAAATATTTAGAGAAGGGATAGTACTTATCCTTGACATATTCTTTTCAGAAAAGGGAGGAGGGGGGAAACATTTTCCAACTCAGTCCTTGAGGCCAGTGTGACTCTGTTGCAAAGCCAAAGATATCACAAGAAAGGAAAACTACAGATAGATATCCCTCATGAACACAGAGGCCAAAATATTAGCAAACAATAAAGACAAAACAAACATATAAAAAGGATTATACACCATGATCATGTTGGATTTATCCCAGGAATGCAAGATGGGTTAAACATCCAAACATCAATTAATATAATTGCATCATTTTCCAACACCCATAATAGTCCAACACCAACTGGGTGTCCTACAATTCAATTAAATTCTGACACTAATTACCCAAGATTAGCATAGACCCAAGTTGAAGGCTCAGTCCCACAAGACTGCCCCCACTTCAGATGCCAGTCACAAGTCTGGCATAGTTGATAGTTTGCTAGAACAACTCACAGAACTCAGGAAGGCACTACTAATACAGATTTCTTATAACGGATATAACTCAGGGGCTGGTCAGTTAGCTCAGGTGGTGGGAGGGCAGCGTCCCAGTACATAGATGTGTTCACCAACCCAGATGCTTCCTGAGCCTCATTGTTCAAGGTTTTTATCAAGATTTTATTAAATCAATGATTGATTAAATCACTGGCCATTGGTGATTGAACTCAGTCTCCTGTTTCTCTCCCCTCCCTGAGGTGAAGCATCTGAGGCTGAAGTTCCAACCCTGTAATCATGTAGTTGGTCCCTCTGGCAACCAGCTGCCATCTTGAAGTTTTCTAAAGACCCACCAACGCTTATCTCATTAGTGTATACAGTCACGCATTGCTTAATGATGGGGACATGTTCTGAGAAACATGTCATTAGGAGATTTTGTCATTGTGAGAACATCATAGAGTATGCTTATGCAAACCTGGATGGTGTAGGCATTATAATCTTATGGGACCACCATTGTGTGTGACACGTGACTACTCAGGTATGGTTGAGAGGGGCTCATTATGAATAACAAAAGACACTTCCGTCACTCATGAAATTCCTAGGGTTTTACGAGCCAGAACAAAGACCAAATATATATTTTCTTTCTTTCTTTTTTTTTTTTTTTTTAAAGATGACCGATAAGGGGATCTTAACCCTTGACTTGGTGTTGTCAGCACCACGCTCAGCCAGTGAGCAAACCAGCCATCCCTATATGGGATCCGAACCCGTGGCTTTGGTGTTATCAGCACCACATTCTCCCTAGTGAGCCATCGGCTGGCCCTAAATATATATTTTCTTATACCACAGTTAATACACCATATTAATAGAATAAAAGACAAAAATTACATGATCGTTTCACAAGACACAGAAAAAGCACTTGACAAAACAACATCCATTCATGATGAGAAATAAAAGATAAACACCTCTCAATAAAGTAGGAATAGAGAACTTCAACCTAATAGGGGCATCTATTAGGTTAACATCATGCTTAAGGTGAAAGACTGAATGCTTTTTCCCTAAGATCAGGAACAAGGCAAGATAGATACTTTTACCACTTTTTTCTTAGGACCAAAAAGGCAGCACCTGGATTGCAAAAGAAATAAGACTGTTAATTGCAGGTGACATAATCTTGTATGTAAATAATCCTAAGAATCCACACACACAAAAAACCTAGAACTAATGAGTTCAGCATTTCTTGTATTTTGAGAACTACAAAACATTGCTGAGAGAAATTAAAGAAGATCTAAATAAAGAAGATCTAAAGAGACATTTAATGTTCATGGGTTGAAAGACTCAATATTGTCAAGATAGCAATTCTGACCTCATTTATTTATAAATTCAAGGCAATCCCAGCAGGATATTTTTTGGAGAAATTGACAAATTGACCTTCCAATTTACAGGAAAATCCAAAGGACCTGGAATAGGCAAAACAATTTTGAAGAAGAACAAGTTTGGAGGACTCACTTTTTTATTCTAAAACTTACTATGAAAGCACAATAATTTACACAGTGCAGTGTTGACACAAGGATAGATCAATGGAAAAGAATTGAGCAGAAATTCTTGGGCCGGCCCGGTGGCACACTGCTACAGTGCGCTGCTTGGGAGCGTGGCGGCGCTCCCGCTGAGGGTTCGGATCCCACATACAGACCGGTTCCCGCTCACTGGCTGAGCGAGGTGCGGGCACAACGCCGAGGGTTGCGGTCCCGTTGCTGGTCCCGGTCCGGTATGGGCGCAACA
>NW_007731772.1:90125-108645 GCF_000696425.1 Galeopterus variegatus | reverse complement strand
AAAAAAAAAAAAAAAAAAAAAAAAAAAAAAAGAAATTCTTACATTTACAGTCAATTAATTTTTGGCAAAGGTGCCAAGATAATTCAAAGGGGGAAAGGATAGTCTTTTCAACAAATGGTGCTAGGACAATTGGAAATCCACATGCCAAAGAAAAGAACTTAGACTCACACCGTACATTAAAATTAAAGCAGGCTGGCAGGTTAGCTCAGTTGGTTAGAGTGTGGTGTTATAACACCAAAGTCAAGGGTTCGGATCCTGTACCATCCAGCTGCCAAGAAAAAAAAAATTAAAGCAAAATGGATCATAGACCTAATGGCCAGAGCTAAAACCATAAAATTGTTAGGTGAAAACATTGGAGGAAATCTTCATGGGCTGGGCAAAGAGTTCTGAGATATGACACCAAAAGCATGATGCAAAAAATTGATAAATTGGACTTGATCAAAATTTAAAAATTTTGTGCTTTAAGAGAGAACATTCAAGAGTATGGTGTTATAATAAACTCAAGGATTTGGATCCCCGTACTGGCCAGCCACACACACACGCACGCACGCACGCACGCACGCACACACACTCCGTACTGGCCAGCCATATACACACACACACACGCACGCACCCTGTACTGGTCAGCCACACACACACACACACACGCACACACGCACACACACACATACTCCGTACTGGCCAGCCATACACACACACACGCACGCACACACACACACTCCGTACTGGCCAGCCATACACAAACACACACGCACGCACACACACACTCCGTACTGGCCAGCCATACACACGCACACACACACACTCCGTACTGGCCAGCCATACACATACACACACACACACACACATGCACCCCATACTGGCCAGCCATACACACACACACAAAGAGAACATCCATAAAATGAAAAGAGAAGCCACGGACCAGGAGAAAATTTTGCAAATTATATATCAGATTAAAAAACCACTTGTACGCAGAATATATAGAGAACACTTACAACTCATTAATAATAAGAAAACCCAATTTGATTTCACCAAAGAAGATACATGAATGGCTAATAGACACATGAAAAGATGCTCAACATTCTTAGTCATTAGCTAAATGTAAATTAAAACCATCACGAGATACCACTACACACCCACTAGAATTACTGTAATACAAAAGGTAGAAAATAAGAAGTGTTGGTGAAGATTTGAGAAACTAGAACCCTTAAATATTGCTGGTGGGACTGTAAAATGGTACATCCACTTTGGAAGAGAATTTGGCAGTTTCTCAAAATGTAAACCATAAACTTACCATATGACTCAGCCCTTCTAGGAATTTACCCACATTGTAAATTTGAATGTCCACATTTCAATGTCCATGGCAGTGCAGGAGCAGAAAGGGGGTGATCACTTTCTTCTCCATCATACAGTTGACACCCCTGTAACAAAAGACAGGTTAATAACAGAAAAACATAACAAATTTATTAATGTGCACGAGAGCCATACAAAACAACCAGAGGTCAGAGAGAGACCTGGAGGCTGCTTATTTAGTCCAGCATGTCAAAGTGCCTTATTTTGGAGTATCATTTTCTGAGCCCCAACAGCAGCATTATTTATAATAGCCAAAAGCTAGAAACAGTTGACATGCCATCATCAGATGAATGGATAAACAAAAGTGGTCTGTCCATACAATGGAATACTGCTAGTCAGCAATAAAAAAAAAATAACCTGATACACGCTACAACATGGATGAACCTCAAAATGCAAAGGAAGCCAGACACAAAAGACTACATGTTTTATGATTCCATGTACATGAAATCGAGGCAGGACAGAAGAGGGACTTGCCCCAGGGAGGCTGCTTTAGCCAACACCTGCTAGCAGCAGCTAAATCACGCTATTGATCAACCGCCCTCCTTCAGAACCCTGTGGTTTTCTTTTTTTTTTTTTCCTTTTTGTCTCTTTTCGTGACCGGCAACGGATCGCAACCCTCAGTGTCGCGCCCGTACCTGACCAGGACCGGCAACGGGATCGCAACCCTCGGTGTTGCGCCCGCACCTCGCTCAGCCAGTGAGCGGGAACCGGTCTGTATGTGGGATCCGAACCCTCGGCGGGAGCGCCGCCGCGCTGCGCCACCGGGCCGGCCCAGAACCCTGTGGTTTTCTGAGCAGAAAACAAAACCACAAGCACCCAAAATCCCTTTTCCTAGAATAGAGTTTACACTTGCAAGAACACCTAAAGCCTCCTTTTTCTCCCCCTTTTTCTTGAATATTCCTGCCCTTAGTTAAGATAGAGAAACACCCCCATCCCAGAACAACATATAAACTTTTCCCTAAGAGTTCACAGGGCGCTCCTCTCTAGCAAGGATGTCCCTCCTTCTGCGTGTACTTTCACTTTGCAATGAACTTTGAGTGTAAGTGAATCTGCCATGTGAGCTTGAAGTTATTGTGGGTTCCTGATGAGATTCTTCCCTTGGGAAATCCAAGGACCTGCATCTCTGACATCAATTTGTCCAGAAAAGTCACACTTATAGGGACAAAAAGCAGATTAGTAGTCACCTAGGAGTGGGAACAGGGATTAACTCAAAAGGGTATAAGGAAACTATTTGGAGTGATGAAAATATTCTAAAAATGGATTGTGGTAATGGTTGCACAACTCTAAGTTTTCTAAGGAATCACTGAATTACACACATACAATGAGTGAATGGTATATCAGTTTTTCAAAAGGAGATAGTTTAGCTACTTCTTTGCAGATATTGTTAGATATTTTAGATGCTTTCGTGACTGCCTCTGATAGATTGTTCCACACAAGGACTTATCTGTCCTTTTTGTTAGAATGATTATGGGAAATGGAGTTCAGGACAGCAAGAGACGATCTATTGTGCAGAACACAGTGGGGAGTGGGTGAACACGTTTTCTGTATTGATGGAACTCATGCCAGGCCATTAAGTATTTATCTATGAATACAAATATGGCTTGTTTTCAAGATATTGGGTCTCTCCAGCCTCTGCTTGTAGCTCTAGGCTTGTTTTCCTCTCTTTGGCCATTTTAAACCCGGGCCTGTAAACATGCATCAATTCCTAATCCAAACCAAGAGTAACTTGGGGAAAGTGTGAGCCTCAGCTCCGACTGGTCGTTGTACTGATATTGGTCATGAAGGATAGGAAGGCATTGCTTACGTTTCAGTGTGAGCACCACACATGCGCAGGCTAGGCTTAGCAGGGCTTGGGTTTTGACTAGGTAAGCTATGAGGAATGTACCCACTTACTTTGGCATGGTATTTCATCCTTTCTAAAGCACATATTTTACCCCCAAATGCAAGGAGCAAGTCTTATTCCTGTTATTGCTTGAAAACTGATTTGGAGAGGTTAATTATATGCCCATATCAAGACTGAGTCAGCCAAACTGCATTGAGGACTCAGGCCAGCTTGGTCAAGTTCAGATTTGGGTTGTATCTTCTCCCTGGAGGTCTGTGTTGGTCAGGCCCTAGGGCCATTTCTGTTGCCTGTGCTTTTGAATGAAAATAATTCTCCTCCTGCAGCGCTACTTGGTAGAATAAAACATGACATTTATATAACCTGACTTTTAGAGCCCTTCCAAGTACATTCTTACTTGAGCCTCCCAAGAACTCAGCGCAAGAATCAGGAGATGGATTAGTATCCTTATGTGAAGCCTCAGGGACAGAGCTCAGAGCGATGGGGACTTGCCTCAGAGGGGCAGGTAGGTGGCACAGCCAGCTCCAGAGCAGGGTTCTTTGCACTGTGCTTGGCCTGGTTGCCTCTCAACAGAGCCTTTGCCTAGGTGCTCTAAATTGTCAGATTGACTAGATTTTAGACGTTGAATTCAGCATACGATACATTTTTTTTATGATCCTGTCCAAGCAGATTTAGTGACTGAAGCACATTGGAGAAGCTTGTCGAAGCATCACATTATCAAGGTGTGGGGAGTATGAGGGTCCTTCAAAAGTTCATGGAAAGCTTCATATTCTCTTTCTCCCTCTTTTTTTTTTTTGGCAGCTTGCCAGTATGGTATATTATCTTTTAATTCTATTTTTCCACAAATTTTTTGAAGTGCCCTGATATATCACTATATACCCCCTTTGTTGAAGGTCGTGTAGAGTTAGGGGTTGATGTTACCAAATGTGGAGAGTGGGTAAGGATGGTTTTGAAAGGCCTCAGGAAGGAGTAAATTGTTTACACTTCCCAGTGCTCTTGAAATTAAAGCGAGGGGCTGAGATGTTATATAGGGGAAGTAGGCCTGCAGGTCCTGGTGTTTGCTGATTCAGTCTTGTCTGTCTCTGTCTCTGAAATTATGCTCTTCTGTGCAGATTTTTTACTGCTTGTCTCTCTATGTTATTGGAACCTGCAAGGTATCCATGGTAAAGCCAATTTACACCCAGTCGAGCCTGTGCATATTAACACTTATGCTTGAAAATGGGAAAAATGACAAAGCCTGCTGAAGAAAGGTCTCAGCGCACTCTTTGACGTGTCGCTGGGAGTGAAGAGATGAAAAATGACCTTGGGGTGCTGCAGAGTGAATCTCATTTCATGCAAGAAAAATGAGATTAAAAATATTTCAAGGCAATAAAGTACCTTCAAGTGCCTGTGCTGGGTGAATAAAGCAGCAGTCACAGGTCCTGGGCGGGGGAAGCGGTAGGATGGAGCAGGGGCTGTGCAGGGGGACACAAGTACTGGGTCATTCATAGCTGCCTAAGAAGGGGGAGGTGGGAGTTGCAGAGTCAGTATGTCTTCTGGGGAGAGATATGCCTCTGGGAGTCGCTGGGCACCTGTGCCATCCCTGACACTGTGGTTTGCAGTCTTTTTTATTGTGCAAGAGCAGTGGAACTTCTTATTTCCCTCTTCTGTGGCCAAGAACCTTGCTCTTTGACATACCTGTTGTGGATGGAATGGCCCCCATTGTGACAGTGCTCAGAGGGTGGGAAATCTGATTATGGTGTTTGAAAGGTGGGGCCTTTAAGAGGTGATTAGATTGTGAGGACTGTACCTGATTGATGCATTCATGGAGTAATGGGTGTGGTTCTGATGGCTTTATAGGGAGAGTGAGTGAGAAGGTAGCTCTTGCTCTGGCCATTCTCACCATGGGATATCCTGGGAAGCTGTAGAGAGCCACCACCCAGAAGAAGGCCCTCACCAGATGTGCCCCCTGGACCATGAACTTCCCAGCCTCCAAAACTGTAAGAAATAAAGTTCGTTTCTTTATAAATTACCCAATTTCAGATATTCTGTGATTAGCAACAGAAACAAACTAATACAATATCCCTCTCTAGAATTCTACAGCAGGTTTCTCAGCCTGTCACCTTTGACATTTAGGGCTGGATCATTCTTTGTGGTTGGGTAGAGGGGCTGGGCAAGGTTGTCCTGTGCATTGCAGGGTGTTGAACAGCATCTCTGGCCTCTACCACTCAATGCCAGGAGCACCTCCTCATGCAGTTACGACAACCCAAAATGTTTCCAGGTATTGTTAAATGTCTCCTGGGGAGCAAAATCATCTCCCCCTCCCATTGAGAACCACTGTTTTAGGAGGTGGCAAAAATTAGCTGAGTCTGAATACTTCTGAGGCATGTTGGCATTGAAAAGGGGCTGGAATAGTTCAGAATGGTTCAAATTTATCTCTTTGAGTAAAATTATCTCCATATAACTTAGCACTTAATGGCTTGGTGGATATAGCAGACAGAATAATAAGTGCCCAAAGAAGTCCGTGTTTTAATACCCAGAACCTGTGAATATGTTCCTTACATGGCAAAGGGGATTCTGTAGCTGTGATTAAGGTAAGAACCTTGAGATGGGAGTGGGGGTTATCCTGGGCTATCTGAGTGAGCCCAGTGTAATCACAAGTGTCCTTATAAGAGGCAGGCAGGAGGGTCAGAGTCGGAGAAGGAGATGTGATGTCAGAAGCAGAGATGAGAGAGAGAGAAAGAGAGAGATTGGAAGACGTTACACTGCTGGCTTTGAAGATGCAGGAAGGGGCCACAGACCATGATATGTAGGCTGCCTCTAGAAGCTGGAAAATTCAGGGAGACAGAGTCTCCCCTCAGAGTCTCCAGAAGGAACCCAGCCCTGCTGACACCTTGATGTCAGCCCCGTGAGATTCATGGTGGACTTCTGACCTCCAGAGCTGTAAGGCAATGAACTTAATTTGTTTCAAGCCACTAAGTTCGGGTCATTTGCTACAGCAGCCACAGGAAACCCACATAGTGGCACTCTGCTTTTCCTCAGCTAGACTGAAGGCTTCTGAGCGTGGGGCCACGGCCGGCCTGTGCTTTCGCATCACCCCTCACAGTGCTGTGCTGCTGATTGGCTAGAGTGACTTTCTCCTGACATAGGCAGTGTTTTCTGTAAACTTTGAGATCAGGGCAATTCCTCCTCTTTTCTGGAGAGGCCCATCTAATCCTGATGGGCCTGGTGTTCCCTGGTAGCCTCTCCCCCTTCTGCAGATACAGTCACCTGTACCCTGGGAGTCCCTCTTCCTCCTCTCTCCTCCAAGGCTCCCTGGCTATGCATATCCCTTAGCCACTGTCTCTCTTGGAGCCCACCTGGACCTTTCTTCTTGAGACAGGGCACTCTGGGGGTCTGTCATATGGCTTGTGCTGTGTACATTTGGAAGTCCTTTTCTCATTTACCATGGGAACTGGGTTGGCAAAAACTTACTGTTCATAAATTCATTAGTTTTCACTTTTAAGACTTTATTTTTTAGAGCAGTTTTAGGTTCACAACAAAATTGAGCAGAAAGTACAGAGTTCCCATGTGCCCTCGTTCCTCCTTCCCCACCCCCAGCCTCCGCTACGATCAACATCCCCCTCCATAGAGTGGTACATTTGTTTCAATCCACGAACCTAGATTGACACCATAATCACCCAGAGTCCTTCGTTTACCTTAGGGTTCACTCTTGGTGTTGTACATTCTATGGGTTTTGACAAATGTGTAATGACATGTACCCACCATTATAGTGTCATACAGAGTGGTTTCACTGAAGTTTTGCTTTTACATGTATAGTTTGTTTTGTTTTGTTTTTGGTGGCTGGCCAGTTTTGGGGGATCTGAACCCTTAACCTTGGTGTTATTAGCTGACGTTTTAGTTTTAATGCAGATTATAGACCACAAGAAATACTTCGCATGTCGGGATTGGCTCACTCAGTAGGTATCCAGTGTGATTTCTATGCAGCTGTGCCCAGCACTTATAACTTTGGCCAGTTACCCATTAAATGTATACTGTTTGTTATAAGTAGGAGCAGGAGAGGGAGTGTGACCAGCTCAGTGTAAAATGATCCCAACTGCATGAAAAAACGTTTAAGGCATGCTCACTAATTGGGATAAATTCTACAAATACTGGACATTACTGGGGAGGAATATAACCAGGAGCAAAAGCCACAGAGCTGTGCCTCCCCAGAACATCCAGTCTAACATGGCATCACACAGAGAGCTCTAGCGAATGTTGGATACAAACACAGTCTGCACACCCAGAATAAGCCAGGATTTGCCTGGATAATTCAACAGAACTTTCTTATAAAAGGATAGAACTGCATTTGCAGGTCCTAGCAAAGTCCTGCATCAAAAAAGGCTGGACAAAGCTCCAGGATACTAGATCCTGGGCAGGTTTTCTCTCTTGAGGTTTCTTCCTTCCTCCTGAGATTGCTGCTTGCCCTTGTGGGAGGAGGAGGAGGGATGAGAATAGAGAAGCCAGGATTCCGGTCTCAGCTGGGCATTTGCAGGCAGGTCATAGATTCTAGGACTGGATTTCCTCATCTGAAAGGGAGGGTTTGGACATGATAGCTTCAAGATTTCTATTGGTCAAGAAACACTCTGGCTCTTATCCAGGTGGAGACCCTGCCAGAACCAGGCTCACCACCATTTACTTCCATGTGCCTGGTCACCAAACACCATCGACCTTTAGGTAGTAGCTTCAGATTGATTCTGAATGCCTGTGCAATAATGTTAGACATAGCCCCCTCTAGCCCTCTAACCCTGCATTGCTTGCAAAACAAACAAATTCATTCCAGGTGGAACAGGTCTCTTTCCTGCCATGGAGTGTGTAGGAATTACTGTGCTGTTTTAGAGTCTTGCATGAAAGAAACCTCATGTCCTTTTGTGCCCTGCAGAGGGCGATCTGGTCTTGCAATCGGTTTTTCCATGTTTGGAGGTAGTTGCAAGGAAGTCGGCCGCTTTTTGGGCGGCTAACCTGCAAGACCATGAAAGAGGAATTCAACCGGCATAGTAAATTAAAATGCAATTTAAACTTCAACTCATGTTGGGCATAACTTTGCGCACAAAAAAAAAAAAGAATTATCTCCCCTACTCCCTCCAGCCCCTTAGAAGATGAATATCAACTATCTAGGAAATCTGAAATTTTTATTCAGTTGGTTTTTAGACCCTGAAGAATTTGAATTTTTAGACAACTGTGGGTTAGACTACTATGGCTGGCTTTGGCCACAGCAAATGGTCACACTTTCCTAAAGAAAAAAAAAATTCTACCAATTAGTAAATATCTTCTGAAAATTTAGATTCTCACCACATCTTAACTTATTATCTATAAAATGAAAAGTTACAATGCCTTTAAGCAAAGCCTAATAATTTCCATAAATCATTACCTTAGATAATAGCTTGTCAAATAGGCTATCCATTATCGCTACAAGCTTAGCAGATATTTCAGCTATGTGGTCATGGTAGTCCTGTAATGAGAAACGATATTGTATTTTATAGTCCTCAGGAAACATCTAAAAAATACCTAACAATTAAGCAACTAAATTTATGAAACTCCAATAGAAAATATATGAAAAATTACCTTAGTGATATGATCAAAATGCTTAAGCATGCTATATTGCTTAGATGGTAGTCGAGCTTCAAAATGAGCCCGGATCACAGGAATGTAGTGCACAATTAACTGCAAACAACGTGAAGAAAGAGCTGAAGATCCAGGAAACAGGTATATAATGGAAAAACAGAAAAAGATATTAGTTGATTTTAATTACATATCAAATAAAGAATGTCAATTAATTTTATACAGATCCCAGTTTATTTTATAAATTAAGAGCACCTTGGCAGAAGACAACATACTTCATTTTGCTTAGGAAAATAAGGTGGTACTGAATAATGTCATGAACATGATGCTTTCCTAATGGACTCAAGTTGTGAGCATTACCAGTAGGAGGACGCTACTAAGACAATTGATTCTCTTCTGACATTCAGATATCTTTCACCCTAATGCAGTTCACACACATTAATTACATTTAAACATTTTCTAGAGTGCTACAACTTCCAAATAACTAATGCTTCTTATAGTGGAAATCCCTCATTTTTCCCCAGAGGTTACTTTTTCAATTATGATGATACATAAAAGAGTGAGGTAGCATTTACCACTTTTAGATCCTTTGGTTAGAGTCATGAAAACATGAGGTCTAATAAAAACACAATAAATACAGTGACATCATTGTAACACCTCAGCATGTGAATTAAATGCAAGAATCCATACCCAAATTTTTTGTGGTTATCGTTTTTAGTCCAACAACTTGCAGCGCCCCAGCTCCAAGAACCAACTGGCAACTTCTTGAATTGAAGTACTAACAAAGGAAGGAGGAAAAAAACCCAACTATTTATTAAAGCTGTTCTTTACATGTCGGCAGTGTGTTAACTGTTCTAAAAATACATTCTTTTTTCCTCTCATTCAAGAACCAAGTGAATTTTCTAGTGGAATCAACTATCTATATGTAATAACAAATAAAAGGGAGGGAGATTCTAAATGATATTTACTGTCTGGTAAGAAAAAAGTTGAGAAATTCTAAAAACCGGTTTTCAGAAATTAAATCTTTTATCCGCATTCACAAAACTAGTTCTGTTTCAGTCATTCTTATTGGAAAGTCCCATTTTCAAAAGAGTAACAAAAATCTTCCCCAATTAAAACATACCAATTCAATTTCAGGACAGAAATAACTGATAGATTAGAGGTCTGAAAAAAATAAAGCCTTTCCTCTCTACTAGCAAGTAAAAATATGTTAATATGAAAAGAGTAACAAAAATCTTCCCCAATTAAAACATACCAATTCAATTTCAGGACAGAAATAATTGATAGATTAGAGGTCTGAAAAAAATAAAGCCTTTCCTCTCTACTAGCAAGTAAAAATATGTTAATATAAAATGGCTGAATAAAATTATCATCACATTTTCACTGTACATCAATGGTCTGAAAGAATGATGTAAGAAAAATCTCTAACCTTAGTGAGATGAATTTTGTAAAGTTCAGTGAATTCCTTCCATGCACATTTGAAACCAGTCCAGGTTTTTTGACCTAAGTGGCCTCAGTCATGTTCGGCACCTAACGAACAAATCATCTCCTGTCTCCAATGTCATTAACAACTCTATTGGTGTAATGAGGAATCACTAAATGTGGAGTGAGAAGGAAGCAGGTAGCCTTTTTGCAGTAATATGTTGTGATTCAACCACAATCAAATGTCACAAAACTAAAGTCTTAAAGATAAATTTGACCTTAGAGTTGAAAGACTAGTCACACCCTAATGAATTAAATCTTCCAACTATTTTTCCTTAATGGGGTGAAGTCATACATACCTTCAATAAATCTGACAGACGAGTAAGCATGTCAGTAGTAACAGATGGGATGTTATCCACACACTGGCAATATTCAAGGATAATTCTTATTAACAGTAATACGGTTCTATAAGAAAAAAAAGATGACCCAATAGGCAATCAAAACAAGAAAAATCAAAATGATTCAATATATAAAAATCAAATTACCAGTACAATGGATCTCTGAGGATATACTGATATTGGTAACTTAAAATTATGTTTTACCTATAAGTGCAGCAGGTTCTGGACTAATGTGAGGCAAGAGAGAAGTCTAAGGTGCGAAATTTAAGGAAGGACTTACTCTTAGAGTTGTGCAATTGCAGTATCAGCACTTGCACAACACTGATGAGTGGCTCCTAAAATTTTGCACTATAGGTATAGCACTGTCTTTATGGCATTCTTATTAAGAAAGTCTTTTCAGTAAGGCAGATATTCCATTCCTTGCCAATTCAGAAACACTGACAAAGAGCCTACCCAGTGTTTCTGGTTACCTATGTAGTAGATTCTCAATCACAATAATTGAATTCATGAAGGGAAACTAGTCCAGATTGTCTTGGCAAGATGAAAAAGAAGCTATAATAGCTTCTAAGGACAACATATCTCTTAAGTTTTTTGGCTGATAACATCAAGGTCCAGGGTTCAATCCCTGTATTAGCTAGCTGCCAAACAAACAAACAAACAAACAAAAAACAAAAACCACCAAGAAGTTTATTGGTAGATCACAAAAGGTCCTCCAAAAATGATAAAGTTATCAGCTTAATAGAAGGACATGTCACAAGTTGAAAAGA
Organism: Galeopterus variegatus; assembly: GCF_000696425.1. Taxonomy (NCBI): domain Eukaryota; kingdom Metazoa; phylum Chordata; class Mammalia; order Dermoptera; family Cynocephalidae; genus Galeopterus; species Galeopterus variegatus. The sequence continues at coordinate 97,285 of NW_007731772.1, read as the reverse complement.
CATACCACTGGAAGGTTAAATAAGACTGAAAATAAGAGGGAAAGAGTAATTCGTTGTAGAACATCTAAACTCAGTGAGATGCTCAGAAATGAGAGATCTATGTAAAATAATGGTTTATAAAAATCTGAAAGATATCAGGAACAGCAATTCAAGAAGGATAGTGTCTGGCCTTTATAACAGCTTATCAGACAATATATTTATTCTCTACGCATACTCCCAGAGTCTGCTTTACTGGGCATGAGTCCATTGCTTGTATTTTGTAATCTCTCAGAAGATACCCTTTAGCCAGGTAGTTCTGATCTTTGGCAAGTAGCCTCTTTGCCTAAACAGCTAGAAAGCCAGATAAGCCAGAGGGGACCATTTCCATCAAGTACATGAAGAGCAACCAGATAAAGGGTAGTTAAAGAGGGAAATCATAATTAGATTAAAGAGATGAGATTATAGGGAGGTTGAAAAAAGCTATGCCCTACCAGAAACAGGGAAGGACTCCAGAGAATAAAGGAACAAAGATTTAAGTTTAGAACATGTGTAATTCAGACTTGAACACACATTGAGAAAAAGAATCAATTCTATACACATTTTTTGAGTGCTTATAGTGGTACCCAAAAAAACTAAAATGGTAAGACATGATCCCCACCTTTGAGGAATTCAGAGTCTAACCAGGGAGACATATACAACATATACATAAATAAATAATTCTATTATAGTATGGTAAGTGCCATGACAGAGGCACATAGAGTTACATTCTTCCTGGAGTGGGTGGCTTTTTCACAAAAGACTTAGTGACATGAATCAAAGAAGAAAAGTGAAAAGGAATGCTGGTCTAGATATTGGGAGTTAGACCTAGATTCTAATTCTGCCTCCATTTGGGTCACTTTATGTTATCTCCTTAACCTTCTAAATTTCAATTCTCCTAACTGTAGAAAGAAAACAATAATCCCTGATGTGTCTATTTCATAAAGTGGTTGTAAAGATCAAATGAGATCATATATATGAAAATACTTATATTACGAAGTACTGTTAAAGTTTTTTTTTAAAAAAAGAAGATATCATTTTAATTACCAAGTTATTAAAAGACGTGTAGTACCAGACAAACAATGCCGGACTTTGTGTTTCTTAGTTAACTTGAATTTGAGGTACATTTATTGGTAAAAGAGTAAAGACCTAATGACTCAAATGATAAACATGAAAATAACTTCCAACAACTATCAACTTCTTATTAGGTGCTAGAACCTAATAAAATTCTTTACATGTATTACCTGTTTAATTTTCCCAATAATTCTATGTATAGCACTATTTCCCACATTTCGTGGTCTTCAGAGCCCACAATTCAAACTGCTATGTTATACTATACACTGAGAAAACTATAGAAAAAAAGACAGAGCCTGGGATGGTATAATAACATAATGAAGCCACTACATCACCCTTGGACTATCTAGATTTCTTGTTATCTGAGAAAAATCAAGTCCTCTTTGTTAAGCCAATACAGTCCCTAATGGATAAAGCATGCACTAGAATATAGAAAATGAAAAGGAATCCATAAATTTTCCTTTACATTCTTTGTAGGATTTAAAATTGTTAATCCAAAATTTCCAATTCACTTTAATGGGGAACTAGAAGACTTAATGTTTTAAATAATTGACTCAACTAATAAAGAAAAATGTGTCACTCACCCAACAACAGCATACTGTTGTCCCTCAACAATGAGAACTTCAGCTGGTTTCCTTTCTTCTGTAGCTAGAGAGTAAAGCAAACAAACAAGAGAGACAAGGGTACAAGATGAAACAAAACACTGGAGAAAAAGCTGAAGAAGATAGTTGCTATTTAGGGCCTGGAACTATCTCATTTCTGAAAATAAGTACCTACTTCTTGGAAAGCAATTTGGCACAGAGTAAATAATGTATATGGGGTTTGGAGTTAGAGAGATTTGGCTTTGAGTCCCAATATGCCAATTACTGGATGCATGACCTTGGGCCAATTACTTAACTTCTTTGAGTCTCAATATGTATTATCTATTAAATGCAGATAACAATAACTGTCTTTCAGGGTTGTTGTTAATGGTAGAGATAATGATTGCAAATCACCTATCCCCTAGGCCTGACACATGGTAGATGATCAGTAAGTAGTCTAAAAAAAAAAAAAAGTTATTATTAGTTTGGAAAGGCAGAACTAGCATTTCAACTGGCTATATTTTTATTATTTTTAGAATACAAGTTAATTAGAGAGATTATATATTTAATTCTCAAAATTTAAGCCCAGAAGTTACTTTATTTTCAGCATGTGCTATTTCTTATCATTATAAAACAAAATTCGTCATGTTGACATGAAAAGAATAGTAGACTGGATTACTGTCCAGGACCAGGCAAATTAATTAAATTACCGTGGGCAAGTCATTATGCTTCCCTAAGCTTTAAGTCCCTTAGAACTCTAAGACATGAAATGTCTACTTCCTCTTTTCTTTCAAGCAAAGAAGTCCAGTGTGATATATATTTTAATCGCAAGTCACTATGTAAGTCAGACTATGAATTTTTTGAGGGCAAGGCCTGTGTCTTAACCAATTTTCTATATTGCAAAGAAGCAGCATAGCATGGTAGATAAGAGAAAGGCCCTAAGTCAATCTGCCTGTGTTTGAATCCCAGCTCTACCTCTAACTAGGTATGTAACGTTAAGCAAGTTGCTTTTAACCTCTTTGCGCCTCAGTTTCCATATCTGTCAAATGATAATAGTGACAGTATCTAGCTCATGGACCTGTAGATGAGATTCTAGAGTACTAAGAACAAACTGTGTAGCACTAAGCAAGCACTAAAAGAAATGTATGATGGATGAATGAATAATAACCCAGGATCCTTAACTTGATAAAAACTAGTAACGTTAATGGACTTCTAACAGCATACACCTATGCTATCCAAAAAGGGGGGAAAAAAAAGACTGAGGCAAAAACAAGTATGTAAGAAAAACCTCCTACCATTGGACCATTAGTATCCTCAAAGAGAGAGTGAAAATATGCGATCACTTTGCAGGAAAAAGCACATGGTTAATTCAATCACTCTACATTTATAATTTTAATTCAAAAATCATTTGTTTGTATAACAGTGGAATAGACAGAGAACATGTCCTAGTCATCCAGCATAGCATCTCACATAGTGGGAAGTCAATCAAATATAGCTTGAAAGAGTAGTTGAGTGATTAAGTCTTACCAGGAGTCTTCAAAAAGTTCATGGAAAGATTCATATTATCTTTAAATTCCATTTTGACAAACTTTTTGAAGTACCCTCATATAACTTTAAACTAGTGATTTAGAATGGTCAGTGTTTTATTTTTCCTTCAGCTTTTGCTACTTGAATGCTTTTGTTTGGCTAATATCATATAATCAATTAAAAAATTGTAACTACCACTCAACATTATTCCCTACTAAAAATGGTCACTATATAACAGAAATTTACTTAATTCCTTCAATTCCTCCCTCTGCCCCATATGAACAAATCTGTTTTATACCTGTCCTTAACCCCTTCCCTCTTGTCATAGTGGTAGAAGAGGTAGCCTTTTCCTAGATGTGAGGTAGTAAATAACAAGCTGACAGAGTCCTTGTTATTTTGGAATTATGCCAGCAAGGCTGGCTTCCCATTTGCCTGTCTCCCCCTTCTCCCTCTCCTTGAGATCTGACCTTTGAATGAACCCGGAATCCTGAGAACTTTTGTAAAGGAGGAATTTATCTCTTATTTTGCTGATAAGTAGTTAGCCATGAACCTTCAAGCGCCATGGCAACAGAAAGTGTTCTATAAACAGCTTTGTACCAGACATAACTGGCTTAATCAGTATAATATGTTATATTTACTGGCTTATAAAAAGAACCTAAAATAAACTAAGGTGCTTCATAGGTCAGCAGCTTGGGAAGCCCTCCTGATCCCATAAACGTGATTCCTCATTAATACTTTACCATCTCCCCTTGGGTACTGGTCCTCAACACCTAGAACTCTAGATTCAATTCCAGGTGCCTTCCCCTGTAAGTCCCCCTCTCTCATTCTTATTCTAAATCAATCTTCTTCCTCTTTCTGTTAAGCATAAACATATAATTCAACTTCTCCTACTTAAAAAAAAATTCCTCCTGACTCCCTGAGTGGATTAAGGTAATAATCTCTCTAATTTCTCATATCTCTCTAGCTATCACTTCATCACTCACTTTTCCTTCACAGCTAAACTTGTTGAAAAAAAGCTGTCTACCCTTCCTCACCTTTCTAGTTACTTAGCACCAAACTGCAATCTGACTCCACTGAATTACTCCACTGGGATTGCAGTTATCTCCTACATGTCAAACTAATGGTTACTATCTGTATTTTACTTTGTCTTTCTCTTGCAGTGTAGTCGCATTTTGTGCAAATGTGAAGTACACAATTTAAAAATACTTCTATGTAGAGATTTAAACTTTCATTAAATGCACAAAATTTGAAATAGTGCAACTGCCTCCTCCATTAAAAATATTCAAGAACTTCATAATTTCAAATCTGGTATTACAGGAGGTGTTGTAAATCAATTTATATTATCATCACATGACAACTCAGCTTTAACTTGTTTACAAAAATAACTCCCAGCCATTTCATCCCTTTCGTATGAGAACCAACCTGTATTTCATACCAATGCCAATTCTCTCATTGAAACTCTAATTTTTTACTTCTGTGTCCTTCCAGACTTTTTCCTACCTCCCTGTCCCTTCCTTCATCATTTTCTTTCTCTACATTTCCTTACATTTTGGTTTTCTCTATTATATAACTGCATTACCTGTGATTTCTTATATATTTTTTTGTTTTGTTCATTAGACTTAGTTTTTTAAAGTAGGAATAACTGTTATCTCTCTCTCAATATGTGACTCAAAGTAGAAGCTTAACTGGTGTTCACTGAATGAATACATCTCTAAACAATATGGTACAGTAGTATGTGACTCAAAGTAGAAGCTTAACTGGTGTTCACTGAATGAATACATCTCTAAACAATATGAAATTAGCTAAGAATATAGCTATGAAATTATATAAAGCTGGTTTCAAATCCCAGCTCATCATTTGTACAAAATTTCTTAAGCCCTCCAAGCCTCAAGCCTCCTCACTGTTAAACAAGGCAATAATAGTACCTTCATAGTAGGCTGCCGTGAGGATAAAGTGGAGTAATACATGCAAAGCACATGGTCCAGTGTCTGGCATATGGTTAACACTCAATAAAGATCTGGAATTATTATTATGAATTACCATAGATACTTTTCCTGCCAATTATTTACTAACTAAGCTGGGAGTACTCATTCTAGGCTTTTCAATAGACATTGTCATCTAAAGAAATATTAAGCATCCATACAAAATAAATAAACAATAAAAAATTGGAAGAGACTGTGTGAAAGAATGCACATACCCCCTGATTTTTTTTCAGGTAAAGCAATCTTTCCATCTGATATAGAATCAACAAGATCCTGAAATTCTGCAGGAACATCAGCTTGCTTCCAGCGCTCATTGTCTAAGAGAAGGCTATTGAAAAGTAAAAAGAAAGGAAGGTAAACTTTAATCATTTTTCAACACCATCTTCCCTGGTTGAAAAGAAAAGAGGAGCTGAGTAAGTATATAAGATTGTAGAAGTGCTGAACACCTTAATAAATTGGAATCATTCATAAACAGGACCAATAGTTTCAGAAAATACTTCCCTTTTTATATATCTTAGCATAACCAAGAAGAGCAAAGAAACATAATTTACTTAAGTTTGAGTGGGAAAGAAAAGTCAACCTATTGAGAATCTTCCTGATAAGTACTTGAATAGAAGTAAACATTCTAACTCCACTTGAAAAGCCAAGAAATGTGATTTTAATTCCATAATTTATCTTCGATTTAAACATTCTAACTCCACTTGAAAAGCCAAGAAATGTGATTTTAATTCCATAATTTATCTTCAATTAAAAAAAAATGTATCAGGGGGCCGGCCCAGTGGCGCACTGGATAGTGCGCCGCTTGGGAAGCGCGGCGGCGCTCCCGCCCGAGGGTTCGGATCCCACATACAGACCGGTTCCCGCTCACTGGCTGAGCGAGGCGCGGGAGCAGCGCCAAGGGTTGCAATCCCGTTGCCGGTCCCCGGTCCGGTACGGGGGCGACACTGAGGGTTGCGATCCGTTGCGGGACAGGGAAAAAACCAAAAGACAAAAAAAAAAAAAATGTATCAGGGATTTGGCTGCCCAGTCAATTGAGTTTCTTCTTTTAAATATAATTATGTTTTGTAAAGAAAAAGAAAAAAACCCTGAAGAACAGAATGGACATGGTGATGGTACCTGAGCTTGGTTTTTCTCTCTTCATGAAATCTATTTACAAATTTATTAGCTTGGCTCTGAAGTGCTCCAAGTAATGACATGCTTTTTCTTCCACAGATCTGTTCAGTGTCTAAAATGAATGTTTCCATTAATCTGGAAAGTGTTATGAATTCCATGGAATTTAACTTTTCAAGAAAACCATCCTAAATTTTAAAGATAACAGAAAAATCATGACAGAGAGTTAGCATAACACCAAATATGGATAAATTATGAAACCAACTTAGTTTAACAAATGTCAACATTATATTATTTTTACAATATATAATTATACTAATAACATTATTTTTATCATTTTAAATGATAAAACATCAGACTCAGAAATTGAACATAAAAACCTTAATATGTCTAAATTTGATTCTTTATAACTAATATAATAGCTCAAATGAGTTCAGGTCATATTATAAAATTTTCACAATATTGGAGTTTAATTTTACTAATAACTTGTTTGACTATATATATCCATATATATGTAAATGTCCATATACATATATTAAAAAGCATATTAATTTCAAATTATTAAGTTATTTTTCAAAATAAGTCCTTTTAATCATTTATTTGAAAAAAATGTTTTAATAATTTTTCCCACGTCTTTTATTTAAATTATTTTACATCTCTGTAATAGATCACACCAGTAGTACCATTAACTTTATTAAGTGTTAAAAATATAATATGCATTATGTGGAACACGGGGACAAAAGTAAAGACATAATTCCAGATCTCTAAAATAACTATACTATGTATAAAACATAAAATATATAAAGCTTTATCAAAATAACTACCTTTGCTCTTGACATGAGAAATTTGACAGCTCGATCATGGCATATAT
>NW_007731772.1:88025-89949 GCF_000696425.1 Galeopterus variegatus | reverse complement strand
TTTTACTAATAACTTGTTTGACTATATATATCCATATATATGTAAATGTCCATATACATATATTAAAAAGCATATTAATTTCAAATTATTAAGTTATTTTTCAAAATAAGTCCTTTTAATCATTTATTTGAAAAAAATGTTTTAATAATTTTTCCCACGTCTTTTATTTAAATTATTTTACATCTCTGTAATAGATCACACCAGTAGTACCATTAACTTTATTAAGTGTTAAAAATATAATATGCATTATGTGGAACACGGGGACAAAAGTAAAGACATAATTCCAGATCTCTAAAATAACTATACTATGTATAAAACATAAAATATATAAAGCTTTATCAAAATAACTACCTTTGCTCTTGACATGAGAAATTTGACAGCTCGATCATGGCATATATCTGACGCACTACACAATAACTCCTGGATATTAACTGCCAGCTTTCCTAACTCTAAGTCAGTTAATTTCATGTCTTCACTGACCCTGAAAATGATAAAATCAGATTTAGTCAGGGAAAGTTGTAAACACCGTATTCTCCACAGGTGACATATCAATAAAAAGAACAAAAGCCTGTAAAATTTACATTTGAGAAAAAATTCTGTGACATACCAAACATTTTATAGTTTTTATGGTGAAGTATCACTTAAACATTCTCAGATAATACAAATACATTTTATTCTAACTTTATTTAAGAATAATTTTTTTTCTCTATTATAGTATTTTTAACACTTAGTTCAGACTCCGATTGGAAAGTCTACAGAAACTATAGCAAAAAAAGTTTTTAATTTAGGTACAAGAGGGAAGCTGTGGCAGGGGAGGGATTATGTATAGGCATCTAGCATGACACAGTGGAAAGAGGAAGAAGGAAGGATTATTATTTCATGACAAAGACGACCTTTTTTTACTTATAATTATAAATGACTGTTGATATTCAATTCAACTGAATTAATATTTACTTTGTTTCATACAGTGCTAGGCACTGGAGGGGAAAAAGTAGGTTGGTGCTCGCAACTTACAATCAAACAGGAGAATTCATAAGATGTAATGTACTTTTTTCAATTCTAAATGGAAATGTAAAACTTGCTGTTTTCGAACATTTTCCCCTAAGGGCATATATAAAGACCACTGATTCCAGCTGGCTTAGCTCAGTTGTTTAGAAAAGAGCCTTGTAACACCAAGATTAAGAGTTCGGTTCCCTGTACCAGCCACCCACCAAAAAACAAACAAGCAAAAGACCACTGATTCTATGTCAACAATTCTGTTTAGTGTTACCATGAACCGAATTAAGTGTCTTAACATAATTTTTCTCCCTTTCAGTTGAATTAAAATAATTTTCAAAGATATTACAAAGAGGATCTGATGTACATTAATTTGAGGCACACCACCACTCTTACTAAGTTAAGGTATTAAAGAAAGATATTACTGGCCATCCTTCAAAATTATATCACTAAATTTATCCACTAATGCTTTAAAATAATAGAGGGATTAATATTCTTAAAGTACTCTCAGAAATATTATCTTGTTTGACTCTCACAGTCTGAGGTAGGTAGATAAATATCTACTTACAGATTAGGACACTGAATTTTAGAAAATTTAAGTGACCTACCCAAGATCACAAGGTTAAGAGGGTAGGACTAGAACTAGTCTCTAGGACTAGTCTCCCTCTAACCAGATAAGCTTCCTCTGCTCCAACATTTATTTCTATGTAAACAGTCCAGCAGTATTCCAATATTGTACCAGCTCCCATAAAAATGTCTGCTTAAATTTTAAAGTTAAAATTTACTATGAAAATAAAGTTTTATTTTCTGAAGGATTACTAAAATTTGCTCCCATGTAACAGAATGATTGAGGAATTTGGAACTTTGGCAACATGCTAATCTAAATTACAAAGATATAGGGCCGGCCTGGTGGCGCACTGCTACAGTG
>NW_007731772.1:84678-86258 GCF_000696425.1 Galeopterus variegatus | reverse complement strand
ACACAATTACATATTGCAAAAACACTTCATACAGGAACAGTCAGAGTCCTTGTGTGAAATAACTATTTAGGGCCACACATATAAATGTACTCAATTAATTCATTACCCCTGTGGGCTGGGTAGTCCCCAGACATTTATGCACCTATTGAACATAGAAGGAACCATCTATAGAGCCCATGTTTCATACCGTGGGATCATGTAATTGAGGAAAGCCAGAGAAGTTTCAAAGTACAAAGTAGCCACAATGGAGATGGGGGAGAAGGGTTAAAAACTATGAGACTGCTTTTGGTTCAAAAGAATCTCAAATGTTATAGCAAACTGCTAGCTATCTTTCAATTTCCATTCTCTCTTCTGCCACAGTAATAGTTTTAGCCGGACCAATAGCCAACAAGCTAAAGACTCTATATATTAAGCCTCCTTTACAGATAGATATAGTCATGTGATAATATTCTGGCCACTCAGACGTAGGTGGAAGTAATAAGTGCAAATTCTAGATTGTGCTCTTAAAAAGAATAAAATATAAACAAGTCTATGTGAAGGCAACAGAGAACTAACAAATCTAAAATGTATATGTATTTGCAAAAGACCAAGAATTGTCAAGGCAATATTAAAGAAGAAAAGGTAAGAAAAATTACTCTCCCAAACTTATAAAAAAAAGCTGTAGTAACTATGGTAACTATGACAGTTTTACTTAGTGGTACTGATGTAAAGACAGAAAAATGAACAACNAACAACTCAAGTCTTTAAAAAGTTGGGTGACTTAACCCAAAAAGCTGGGAAGTTATTTTTTTACTCATTTATTTAACTAATTATAATTTTTCTTCTAAAAATATTTTTTATTTTTTAAGTTCAATTAGATCTCGACCTTCCATGTCAATGGGAAAAAAAGCAAACAAACCCAGACATAATCCAACAATTCCACTTCTGGGTATATATACAAAATAATTGGAAGTAGGATCTCAAAAATATATGCGCATACCCATGTTCATAACAGCACTATTCAAAATAGCCAAGAGGTGAAAGCAACCCAAGAGTCCACTGACAGACAAACGGATCAACAAAATAAGGTATACACATAAAATGGAATATTATTCAGCCTTAAAAAGGAAGGAAATTATAACACATATTACAAATTGGACAAACCTTGAAGACATGCTATGTGAAATAAGCCAGTCATGAAAAGACAAATACTGTATGATTCCACTTATATGAGGTTCCTAGAATAGTTAAATTCATAGAGACAGATATTTATCTACCTACCTCAGAACTGTGGTTGCCAGTGGCGGGAGGGGTGGGGGGGAAGTTTTGAAAGATGAAAAAGTTCTTGAGACTGGTTGTAAAACAATGTGAATATATTTCACACTACAGAACTGTACACTTAGAAATGGTTAAGATGGTAAATTTTATGTTGTTTTTAATCACAATAAAAAATGAAAAAAATTAAACCCATGACCCTTTCTAATCTTTTCCATATTTTTCCTTTCCCATTTCCTGCCTGGAAAAGTATTTACTCTTTTGTGCCCATATGTGTACTGCAATAAACTTAGAAATCTGTAGATTATTTTGACAAAGTACGAAAA
>NW_007731772.1:81465-83268 GCF_000696425.1 Galeopterus variegatus | reverse complement strand
TGTCAAGGCAATATTAAAGAAGAAAAGGTAAGAAAAATTACTCTCCCAAACTTATAAAAAAAGCTGTAGTAACTATGGTAACTATGACAGTTTTACTTAGTGGTACTGATGTAAAGACAGAAAAATGAACAATACAGAATATAGAAATAGACACACATGTATCTGAATATTTGATTTATGGCAATGGTGGCACCATAGAGCAGTGCGTAAGACAGTCTTTTCAATAAATGGTGCTAGGTCAAAAGCATATCCATATGGGAAAATGAAAACCTCATACAATATACAAAAATCAATTCCAGATGGACTTTAGATCTAAATGTAAAAGCGATAGCAACAAATCTTCTAGAAGATAACATAAGAGAATATCTACAAGTCCTTAGGGTAAGAAAAGATTTCTTAAGTAGGACACAAATAGGATACAAAAAAAGCACAAACCATAAAGGAAAATAATGAAATCATAGGATTATATTGAAATTGAGAACTTTTGTTCACTAAAGACCCCAATAAGAGAGTGAAAAATCAATTCACAGAGTGGGAGAGGATATTTGCAATATGGATAACTGACAAAGGGCTTGTATTGAGATTATGTAAAGAACTCAATAAGAAATAAAAGAAACCAATAGGACAAATGGGCAAAGGCCTTGACTAGGCACTTCACAGAAGAGGACACCCAAACAGCCAATGAATACAGTCATGTGCCGCAGAACATTTCAGTCAACGACAGACTGCATATACAATGGTGGTCCTATAAGACTATAATGGCTGTACCATGACCTGACAAAGCATTTCTCAGAACATTATCCCCATCATTAAGCAATGCATGACTATATATGAAAAAGTGTTCTTACCAATCATCAGGGAAATAAAAATTAAAACTACTACAGATACAACATACCCACCAGAATGACTAAAATGTAAAAGACTGACAATACCAAGAGTGAATGAAGGTGTGGAGTGAGAGGAACTCTTCCACACTGCTGATGGGATTAGAAATAAGTACAACCACTTGAGAAATTGTTTGGCATTAGCTAAATTGACCATTCACATACCTTATTCATTCCTAGGTATATAATCAACAGAAACGTTGTAACATATGCATCAAAGAAATCTACATCAAAATGTTGTAACATATGCATAACAATCTAAAATGGAAATAACCCAAATCTTACCACCAGTAGAATGAATAAATACATTGTGGTGTAGCCATAAAATGGAGTTTTTATATACAAATAAAAATAAAACTACTGCTAAAGGCAACAACTTAGACAAATATCACAAACAATGTGGAATGAAAGAAATCAGAGACAAAAGAACAAATGTATGATTCCATTTACACGCAGTTTAAAATCTGGAAAAACCAATAGGTTTAATGGTTACTTTGGGAAGGAGTAGTGTAGTAGCATAGTGTCAAGGGGGACTGCTGGAGAGCTGGTAATGTTCTATTTCTCGAGCTGGGCAGTGATTACACCAATGTGTTCACTTCGTGATAAGTGAGCCAAACATTTATAACTGGTGTGTTTTCCTATATGTGCATTATATTCCAATTAAAAAGTTAAAAGAGCAAAACAAAGGGCTGAAGGGCTGAAGGGCTGGAGTCCACTCCTTCCTACCACTAGGAATGCAGAGGAAATGATTAAAGCTGGAGCAGCCACCTTAGACACAGGTGGAAGCTATACACTGAGGATGGTAGAGGTACCTACTCAGCTGAGGACCTTTTGCCTCTGAGATGTTACATGAGAGAAATAAAATTCTATGTTGTTTAAGCTACAGAGTTTTTACATCTATTTTTTTGTTTGTTTGTTT
>NW_007731772.1:72042-80564 GCF_000696425.1 Galeopterus variegatus | reverse complement strand
GGTACGGGCGCGACACTGAGGGCTGCGGTCCGTTGCCGGACACGAAAAAAGACAAAAAGGAAAAAAAAAAAAAGATGAACAAAAGTATTAAGTTCTTGTTATTCTTAAAAATAACTAAATCCAAACTACACTCCTGGCCCAGAAAGATTTTATTGGTTTTGCCCTTTTTTTTTTTAGATACCCGAGATTATTGGGACAATTGGTAAACTTTGAATGGGGTCTGTGGGTTAGATGGTAATAATGTATTAATGCTTTCTTGTATTTAATTGGTATACTATGGTTATGTAGGAGAGTGTTCTTGTATTTAGGAAATACACACCAAAGTATCTGGGGATAACGGGGCATCATGTCTGCAACCTAATATCAAATGATTCAGAAAAAACACTAACATAAGAGACAAGGGGCTGGTTGGTTAGCTCAGTTGTTTAGATCCCTGTACCAGCCAGACATAAAAAGAAAAAAAAAGGCAGGCCTCCCTCAGTTGGTTACAGCATAGCCTTATAACACCAAGGTCATGGGTTTGGATCCCATACTGGGTACGGGGTACCAGCCGCCAGCCAGCTACCAAAACAAAGAAAAGAGACAGAGAGGACAGGAGGGAGAAAGAGAAAAGGGGAGGAAGGGAGAAGACAATGTGGTAAATTGTTAACTGGTGAATCTAGATGAAAGACATATGAGTTTTTTGTTCTATTCTGGCAACTTTTCTGTAAATTTGAAATTATTTCAAAATAAGAAGTTTAAAAAATAACGTTTCACAGATAGTGTGACCCACATNTAACACCAAGGTCATGGGTTTGGATCCCATACTGGGTACGGGGTACCAGCCGCCAGCCAGCCACCAAAACAAAGAAAAGAGACAGAGAGGACAGGAGGGAGAAACAGAAAAGGGGAGGAAGGGAGAAGACAATGTGGTAAATTGTTAACTGGTGAATCTAGATAAAAGACATATGAGTTTTTTGTTCTATTCTGGCAACTTTTCTGTAAATCTGAAATTATTTCAAAATAAGAAGTTTAAAAAATAACGTTTCACAGATAGTGTGACCCACATGGAAATTCATGTCTTTGAAAAAAGTTGTGAATCAAACAGATCTTCATTATATTTAAAACACAAAGGTGAAATAGAGGAAGAAAGAAAAATGACCAAAGCAATTACTGACCTGGGTTACAATACAAATTCTGCCATTAAGTCATCTAAGTTCTCTGGGTATCAGGTCACTGAAATGAGGGGCGTTTAATTAAATGGTCTTTAAAGGTCCTTTTCAGACTTAAAACAAGACAATTCTCAATTATTTTCAATGCTCACCTCCTTTCCTCTCATACATTTTCAAAAATAGATATGTTTCATAAAATTAATATATTTTGTTAAAGTCCAAGACCAAAGTTTACATGATTTTTCAATAAGTTGAATAATCAATCTTACTGAAACCATTAATAAAATGACTCAAAATCTCATCAATTTGGCAGTAGCCACTATACTCACATAATATCCACACCTCCTGGAGTAGCAGATGATGATGTCTGCTCTTTGCTGGATGAAGAATCAGTAGTACATTCTGGTTCAGATACTGAATCACTGCTGCAGGGCTCACTGTTTGGAGATGCATTTCTTTGAGAGGTAGTGTCAACTGCTACAGGTGTTAATTCACCCTCACTGAATGCATCACTAATAAACATCCCTTCATGGATTAAATAAGCCACCTCTGTGTCCAGTGAATTATCTTTTGCAGCATTTTTCTGTTGTGAAATCTCCTCTAATTCTCTAGTTCTTTGGTTTTTGTCAAGAACTGAGAGAACAACACTGTGAATGATACTTAGCGTTGCCTACAAGAAAACAGAATACACTGTTAAAGGATTTAAAATATGTTGTACCTAAAGTTCCCCAAAATGAGTTCTGTGCATATAATTTTGAACATCTATGATCATAAACAAGTCAAGGTCATGTATATCAGAACTTCTACCAATTTTCTATTACACAGTTAAAAGTGACTTGTGAAAAAGAACTGCTCAACAGAAATGGGCTTACTAAAGCTTAAAAATAGAGTTCCTGTATTTTAACTGATTTTTAAAATGGAAATCTCCCTAAAATATATTACATATTTCTACAACCTTTTAAACAGGTAATACTAAATATAATTTGCCTGCCAGAGAATCATATTAGTTGATATGCCTGCTTAAAAGAAAAATAATCCATTTTCCTAACCATGCCTAGCCCCTGCCTCTCTCTCATCTCATAACTTCTTTTATTCATTACTCACCAAACATCCTGGTTCTCTTTTTGTTCTTCTATCTTTCCAAGACTGTTCCTACCTCAGTGCCTTTCCTATTTCCACTACCTGTAATGCTCTTCACCTTGAACTTTGCATCCTTCTTATTGCTCAGGTTCTGATACAAATGCACTTCCTTAAAGAGGCCTTTCCTGACTCTTCTCCCAGCAACTCCATCCCATTATCCAGTTAAAAAAAGAAAAAAAAATTACCTAAAATTAACTTTATTTGTCTATTCTAGGACTCCTTCCACTAGAATGTTAGCTCCATGAAATACTGTAATCTTAATGCCTAGAATAGAGCCTGGCAAATAGGAGCAGCTCAATAACTATTGAAAGCTAGATAAATAAAGTGTAAAATTACGTAAATTAATATTTTTATGGACTGTTAAAAAATAAGGGGCTACTTGCCTACTTTAACATTCGTGGTTGCATTCTCATAAATTGTTGCTCCCTTTCTCAAAATTTTTGATTTCTTTCTTGGAATCTACATGGTTCTAGGGAAGCAGACTCCAACTTCAGGTCTCTAAAATCAAGATAAGGGTCTAAGGTAGTCCAGTCACAACATGGGACCACCATGGTCTGAGCTTAAAACTAAAGAAGATATATAGAAGACAGACTAAGAAAATTGCAGAGAAACAAAGCCAAAGCCTGATGACATTACCAACCTCTTTACTAAGCATCTAAAGGCTGGATATTTTTTAGTTATTTGAGCTAATAAATCCTCTTGTTTGTGACACTCTGAGTTGTGTTTCCTGTTGTTTGGAACTGAAAGCATTCTAAGTGATACAATATTTATACAGTATATAGCAGATTGAGGCTTCAAGAGTTTTAGCACCAAAGTATCTGTGGACACTGCCTTTCTTTCTTTCTTCACTGATCATTAACTTCTTCTGTGTTGTCATCACAAATTTGCTGCTTGCTACACTCCATCACTGCTGCTTCTAATTCCCACTACTATTTTTGACGTGCTTACTTCCCCCATCTTTGTTTTGCCTTTCTTATTCCTTGTCTCTTCTGCCTTGCTGATTTTCCTTCTTTTTTTTTTTTTTTTTTTTAATAAAAAGACCATGATAATGGACTGGTCTTCCTCCTCAGCATCTATCTGCACCTCCCCTGTGGCACAGCAGCCACGTAATTTGGGGGAACTGAGCTCACCTTCCAACTTCAGGTGTTAGTCCTGAAGAGCCCACTCTGTACTCCCAACCTCCTTGCCCCATGATTAGTTCAGAGATGAGAAGAAAATCCAACTTAAACCAATTAGGGCATGGCATTTTCCTTACCACAGTTGTTTGTGACACTCTGAGTTGTGTTTCCTGTTGTTTGGAACTGAAAGCATTCTAAGTGATACAATATTTATACCTTATATAGCAGATTGAGGCTTCAAGAGTTTTAGCACCAAAGTATCTGTGGACACTGCCTTTCTTTCTTTCTTCACTGATCATTAACTTCTTCTGTGTTGTCACAAATTTGCTGCTTGCTACACTCTATCACTGCTGCTTCTAATTCCCACTACTATTTTTGACGTGCTTACTCCCCCATCTTTGTTTTGCCTTTCTTATTCCTTGTCTCTTCTGCCTTGCTGATTTTCCTTCTTAACTTTTTTTTTTTTTTTTTTTTTAAAAATAAAAAGACCATGATAATGGACTGGTCTTCCTCCTCAGCATCTATCTGCACCTCCCCCGTGGCACAGCAGCCACGTAATTTGGGGGAACTGAGCTCACCTTCCAACTTCAGGTGTTAGTCCTGAAGAGCCCACTCTGTACTCCCAACCTCCTTGCCCCATGATTAGTTCAGAGATGAGAAGAAAATCCAACTTAAACCAATTAGGGCATGGCATTTTCCTTACCACAGTGACTAGGCATGTGATATAAATTGGTTCAATCAATTAAAGCCAAGGACTTTCATTTGATAACTGCAGAAGAAAAAAACTTTTGTTCTAGGTGGTGTAGTATACAAATGTGGCAAACCTGGAACTGAGGAAGCCAACAAAAAGGAAGGCAGAACTGAATTAAAAACAGAGAAACTAAGCTGGAGAGTCAAATACAAATGTGGCAAACCTGGAACTGATGAAGCCAACAAAAAGGAAGGCAGAACTGAATTAAAAACAGAGAAACTAAGCTGGAGAGTCAAAATAAAACCAGGCATAAAGCCCATCCTAGTCTTGGACTATTTTTAGTTACCTGAGCCAATACACTCCTTTTATTGTTTAAATTAGTTTGATTTAAATACTGTCTCTTTTAACTGACAGCATCTTAGCTGATACAATAATAAATTTCCCATATACAGTATATCAGTTGTTCTCTTAGTGATTCTTCTTTGCTGTTTTTACCATATTTACACTTTTGAAGATTTGCTGATTATTTTTTCCAAGTCCAGAGCCATTCTTGCTTAAGGATGCCAGCAAATAAGATTTTACAATGTAGAATAGGATCAATGGTAGATATATAATTTCCTTTCTAAACTATCTATTCCAGCAGTCTGTAGACAAGTTCATATTTCAAAAAAATCAGGACAGCTAAACCAAATGTAATTTCCCAATCTTGAGAATTGAGTGAATGAAATCCTCTGGTAACCATATTGATATGACTCTGAAATGACAGAGTAGGATTATTTATCCACACACCAAAATGAAAATTAAAGAACTAAAACTTTCATGAAAATAACATAAGCTGCATTTAAGAACTTTTTTCCTTTTTAGCTATACAAATCAGCCTGATCTATAGGGTACATACAACAAACAAGAATTTTGATAAAAATTCAAAATACAATTAACAGTAAAGAAGAACAAAGTCTAAAGGTCTCATACTTCCTGATTTCAAAACTTACTACAAGCCTACAGTAATCAAAACAGAATGGTACTGGAATAAAGACAGACATATAGATCAATGAAACAGAACAGAGAGCCCAGAAATGAACCCTCACATATATGGTAAAATGATTTTTGACAAGGGTGCCAAGACCACTCGATGGAGAAAAGACAGTCTTTTCAATAAATGGTGCTGGAAAAACTGGACATCCACACGCCAAAGAACAAAGATGGAATCTTATCTTATACCACGTTAAAAAATCAACTCAAAATAGATAAAAGCCTTCATGACACTGGATTTGGCACTGATTTCTTGGATATGAAATCAAAAGTACAGGCAACAAAAGAAAATATAGATAAATTAGACACAATTACTAGAGTGAAAAGGCAATCCACAGAATGAGAGAAAATATTTGTAAATCATGTATGCAATAAGGAGTTAATATCCAGAATATATAAAGAACTCCTACAAGTAAACAACAAAAAACAAACAACCCAAATAAATAATAGGCAAAGAAGACATTTCTCCAAAGAAGTCATACAAATGGCAAATAATGGCCAAAAAGCACACAAAAAGATGTTCAACATCAGAAATCACTAGAGAAATGCAAATTAAAACCACAGTGAAATATCACCTCATACTCACTAGAATGGCTACTCTCAAAAAAAACAAAAACAGAAAATAACAAGTGTTGGTAAGGATGTCGAGAAATTGGAACCCTTGTACACTGTTGGTGGGAATGTAAAATGCTGCAGCTGCTACGGAAAATAGTATGGAGATTCCTCAAAAAATTAGAAATAGAACTATCATATGATTCAGCAACTCCACTTCTTGGTGTATATACCCCAAAACATTGAAAGCAGAGACTCAAAGAGATATCCGTATACCAAAATTCATGGCAGCACTATTCACAATAGCCAAAAAGTAGAAGCAACTCAAGAGTCCATTGACATTGAGTGGACAGGCAAAATGTAGTATACACATAGAATGGAATATTATTCTGCCTTAAAAGAGGAAGGAAATTCTAACACGTGCTACAACATGGATAATACCTTGAAGGCATCAGACTAAGTGAAATAAGCCTATCACAAAAGGACAAATATTATATAATCCCACTTATATGACGTTTCTAGATTAGTCAAACTCATAGAAATAGCAAGTAGAATGGTGGTGGCCAGGGGCTGGGGGAAAGAGAGAATGGGGAGTTATTCTTTAACAGGTACAAAGTTTCAGTTTTATAAGATGGAAAGAGTTCTGTGGATGAATGGTGGTGATGGTAGCACAACAGTATGAACGAAATTAATGCCACTGAACTGTGTGCTTAGAAATAGTTCAGGTGGTAAATTTCATGTTATGTTTATTTTACTGCAATAGTAAATTAAAAAAGAAAATACATACTAAAAAACATACAATTAAAAGCAATATAGATCCTCAAGACATTCATAATCACTGCAATATAAAACCCCAATCTTTTTATTATTTATCCATTCAAAATAAGAAAATATTATTGAAATGTTCTGGCTGCAATTTTATGCTTCCATTTTTTTAATAAGTATAATTTACTTTAATACTAAAGTGACATGTAGAATATCCTTTGTTTTTGAGAATTGAATGCAAAAATGTAGGATAGTAAATTATTAACCCTGGTAAATTAAACAAGAAATTAAAATAATTTATTCCTGTAATGTAGTAAATAGTATTAAAAAGCAAAATTTAGGAAAAAACAAAAAAGAATAAAAAATTTAAATGACATATAATCCAACCACCTAAAGATAACTACCAAAAAGACATGTCAAAAGGGGGAAGGAAATGGGAGGAGGGGGAGAGTGGAGAAGTGGCATAAAGAATAAGCATGATTTGTAACAATGAATATGCTAATAAAAAATAAATTTAAAAAAATAAGTATTTTAACATAGCTGGGACCATACCATATAAGTAGATCTATATCTTGCCTTTTCATTTAATATTATAGGTATGCATTTTCTTCTACCATTAAAAATCCTTGGCTGCATGATATTCCACGGTAAAAAATATGATATAGGTTGAATGTTTGTCACCTTCAAAGTTCATGTGGAAGATTAATCTCCAATGTGGCAGTGTTGGAAGGTGGAGCCTTTAGAAGGTGAGTGGATTGTGAGGGCCCTGCCCTCATGAATAAATTAAACTACTAATCGGTTAATGAATTAATGGGTTATCATGGGTGTGAAGTGGCAGCCTCATAAGAAGAGCACATGAAAATATTCTTGCCATTCTCGCCATATGATTGCCTTTGTTGCCACAGGACTCTGTAGAGAGTTGCCACCAAGAAGACCCTCACCAGATATGCCCCCAGACCTTGGGCTTCCCAGCCTCCAAAACTGTTAAGAAATAGACTGCATTTCTTTATAAATTACCTAATTTCAGGTACTCTGTTATAAGCAACAGAAAACGGACTAATATAAAATATATCAGGCATAATTTATTTTACCATTCCTCTATTGTTAGAAATCTAGGTTCTTTCCAATTTCTACTTATGTAAAAAAAATCTTGATTAAAAACAAACAGCTTGTAATTAACATTATTTTTTGTGAAATCAAACCCTTATAGAATCAAACTTTTTTCAAAGAGAAAAGTATCATATTTGAAGGTTATATGGCATCTTCAAAAATGTTCTGAGTTACTAGTTTAGTGGCCCAGAAGTGAAAATGAGAAATTACAACTATGACAAATTGCTGTTCCTGTATTATGTATACATGAAATAATAATTCTACTTAGTTTAACTGATATAGAGCCTAAAAGTGGAATAGCCACTTAAAAAATTACTGGCAAAAAGCTGGCCAATTCTACACTAGGCAATGTAGGAGTTCTATATATCTAAACATACGCTAATAGTAGTGTGTGATTGATAAGGTCATGGTTGAAGTATAAGAAAAAAGTAAAAACGTGGCCTAGATATTGAATAATCCATATACACAGGTTTGCTGTTTGTTACTATCAATGGGTGGGATCAATGTTTTGGATCAACATTTTGGAAACATTCTAAATTAAGCAGAGTGAATCACATTCTATAAAACTTTTCCTTCCCTGATTGTGGTACTTATGCATGTGACTTAGCATTGTGCCCAAGTCAGTAAGGAAAAGTGATGTCATAAACAAGTACCAAAATCCCCCAGATCATTTAACATGGTACTCAAGAGATGCTGGGTTTGTTAACTAGCACATTCGACATAATGCTGACACTTGATAACTCAAAGAATATCAAATATCACAAGTGGCCCCTTTTAACTATTATATTCAGTAATTCCTAATGACTCTCTGTGGGAGCACATAGACTTGACAAAGAACAGGGAGTGCACCAATGGTAAAAGTCCTAAATGCACTTATGCAGAACCTAAGTGCTGAAAACACGTGCACTCTGAAACAATAAAACTTATTAAAGAAAACATAGGAGAAACACTTCAGCAAATAGG
>NW_007731772.1:69112-70717 GCF_000696425.1 Galeopterus variegatus | reverse complement strand
TGGGCCATAATAATCATATACATTGTATATTGACAAAATAAAAATTTAACGAAAATAAAAATAAAAATAAAAATAAAAAATAAATAAAAAGTAAAACCAAGCCTCTTTAGTAAAATCACAAAAACAAATATGTATATATAGAATCATACATACGTATATATACACATGCATGTGTGTGTATGTGTATGTATATTTGTGTACATGTGTATATATAGAATCAAACTAGAATAAAATATATAGAGAGAGAGAATATAATAGACAAATATAATATATCTAGAAAACAGACTTAATTTTAAGGATATTCTGGAAAAATCAATACATAAGCTTACCTTAACTCTCTGTAAGAAAATTGTAAACTTAGAGAAAATATCTTTCAGCAGATCAAACCACTGGGGAAAATTCAACATTCTCATCTGATCTGCAAGCCTAGAAAAAAAATATTCAAACAAAAATGATGATTGTCTCTGGGCTAATATAACATTTTACAAATTGGAGAAAATTATACTAAATATTATTTTGTGACAGAGGAATAAAATGTAATTTTATCTAGAAACCCAACTAAACCACAGAATCTTGAGTTGAAGAGGTCATTACCAAACAACTCCTACTTGTTTAAATCTCTCTAAGACTAGAGTAGTCAATGGGCCGGCCCAGTGGCGCACTGGAGAGTGTGCCGCTTGGGAGTGAGGCGGCGCTCCCGCCGAGGGTTCGGATCCCATGTGGAGACCAGTTCNCCATATCTCCATTCTATTGCTCTCTACCCTGTTCTCTGTCCAGAGGGGACAACCTCCTGGGGTTGGCCTTACAAAGACTGGAAGGAGGAAAGGTACTCCTCCAGCTCCCTCCCTGAATGGTTGCCCCAGGATGACTACTTCCCTCTACTCAACGTCAGAGCTTTTTTTCCAACTACTACATGTCTTTCTCCTGAATTCTGTCAACGCTCTCTTCCCTTGTCTCTTAACGGTACTACACTGTCACTTGTGATTTCTCCTACACCCTGCTCACACCTTAGTAAATAATTCCATAACTAAAGCCTCTTTAAATTATTGTAATTTGCATGTATCATCTTTTCCTGACTGATAACCACCAACCTATATATTTATACTTACTTCAAAACAACATCTGTGTCTATTTCTTCTATTTGTGAAACTTTATTAATCACACACTGTAAAATTTAAGAAAAAAGAAAAATAATTTAATTAATTGTTCACAAATCCTAAATACTCCGTGTTCCATTTGAATATTAAAAATGACCTCACTTACTACAAAAGTCATTTTACCAGACTTTTCTTGTATCAATTATACATACATCAATGTGTTTGAAACCTATAGTATTACTTTTACCGTATTAAATAATTATTTCAGCATATGCTTGAACTGGAATAATTAAAATCTACTATTTAAAACTGTTCAAAACATACACCAGATAAACAGAACTATAATACTTAGGAACAAGGTATAAGCACCATATTAAAATCCCAAAAGAAACTCATATTGGAGGTAACATTTTCATGCAATACATGTAAAAGTTTAAATTTTTTTTAAAAAAGTGCTTACACTTCAAGAAAAGTCTAAGAATTAAATCATAGCAGTTAAAAAATATTT
>NW_007731772.1:59280-67750 GCF_000696425.1 Galeopterus variegatus | reverse complement strand
CAGCATATGCTTGAACTGGAATAATTAAAATCTACTATTTAAAACTGTTCAAAACATACACCAGATAAACAGAACTATAATACTTAGGAACAAGGTATAAGCACCATTATTAAAATCCCAAAAGAAACTCATATTGGAGGTAACATTTTCATGCAATACATGTAAAAGTTTAAATTTTTTTTAAAAAAGTGCTTACACTTCAAGAAAAGTCTAAGAATTAAATCATAGCAGTTAAAAAATATTTAAAAGTATACACACAGTAAATCACACAGATTATGCTTACAGCTTGATACTTTTTCTTATGAATGGAATACATCTGTGTAACCAGAACTCAGCTTACAAAACTGAACACTGCCAGTACCCAGAGTCCCTTTCCTGCTCCCTTCTCAGTTACTACTTCCTCCCCAAAGACACTACTATCTCGATTTCTGAACAATAGATTATAACCAGAACTCAGCTTACAAAACTGAACACTGCCAGTACCCAGAGTCCCTTTCCTGCTCCCCTCTCAGTTACTACTTCCTCCCCAAAGACACTACTATCTCGATTTCTGAACAATAGATTAATTAATTAATTAATTTCCTGTATTTGAATTTTACATAAGTGGAATAATACAGTCTGTTATCTTTTGTGTCCAGATTTTTTGGCTCCACATTATGTCTGTGATATTCATTTATCTTGTTCTGTGTAATTTGCTCATTCTCATTGCTGTATAGTATTCCACTGTATAAATATATCACAATTCTATTTATCCTTTCTACTGATGATGGAGTTTGGGTTGTTTCCAGTTGTCTTATTATAAAGAATGCTGCCATGAACATTCTTCTAGTGTGTTTTGGTGAACTTATGTATGTATTTCTGTTGGGTGAATACCTAGGAATAAAAATGCTGGGTAACAACATATGTGTATACTTAACATAGTAGATACTACCAACAATCTCCCAAAGTGGTCACACCAACTTAAAAACAGTGTTTTAATCAGTGTTTGAGAGAGGTAAAAAGGATGACTGTAATTTTTTTTGCTTGTTTTATTTAAACATTAAAAACTCATGTATGTATGAGCACATTCAACCTAATGACAATGATCAAGTAAGCATTAAAAATACATTTAAAATTATGTTATCTTTTTCATATATAGAAAAACTAAAGTTTACTGGATAAAATTTATCTGAGTAAAACAAAGTCAAAACAAAGATCACAGAAGACTAAAAAACTCATGAATTTTAATTTATAATTTCTTAGAGATAAGGGTAAAAGGAAATGAACATTTATCTACTGCTAGTGAAAATATAAACTGGCAAAATCTTTTCAGACAGTAATGCAGTTCTCTATATCAAACAACTTAAAAATACTTTCACTCTCTAACCAATAATTCCACTTCTGGGAATCACTCTAAGAAAATAATCTCAAATATGAAAAACAAACAAACAAAATATCTTCATACCAAAAATGTCTATCACAGTGCTATTTACATATCACATTGAAAACAGCCTAAATATTCGACATATTGGAAAGGTTAAGTTGGTTTAACCAATATGTTAATGGATTCCACATAAACATTAAGAATGATGTTTCTAAAAGCTTCTATAAAGAAAATAGTTATGCTATTATTTTCACTGAAATATAAGATCAAAATCATATATGTGTTATGAAAGCAACAGTGAAAAACATCAGTAACAATCTACACATAGAAATATTCTCAAAGGGATAATCTTTTGGTTGGTAGAACTGTTTTCCTTTTTTCTATTTTCCTATAATTTTTAAATAAATGAGCAAGTATTACTATTATGCTACATATATTATTACTAGGAAAACATAAAAATAAACTTTATAAAAGATTCAAATAAAAATGTACAATTACCTGTTTAATAATATTCTTTGCTGTAATAATCATTTCTTCACCATAAATTTCTAAAAAATTAAGTTTTCTTTGTTTTAAAAGTCCAAATACAAGAGATACTAGTCTTTCCTATTAAAATAAAATAAGATTATATAATTTCACATTTTAAATATGAAATAATCTCACTGTGAGGTAGAAGTATTCAATATCAAGGGTTTGTCTGATCCTCAGATCTCTATCCTGGCACATGCTATTTTCTAGAAGCCTGAAAAAAACCCTCCCACAGCAATCTTGTCATCAGATTTTTGGAGTCAGTGTTCTAAAACAAGCAAATCCTACTCCATCACAGTGGATCAAAGGAAGCTAATTTGGTAACAAAACAATGTATAAGTATTTTTGGCCTAGCTTCAGCAAATAATTAGAAAAATTCCTTTTCAGACCCTGGTGACCAATATACTCTGTGAGTTCTGGGCTTTTTATTTTTTTATTTTTTATTTTTTTTAAAAGATGACCGGTAAGGGGATCTTAACCCTTGACTTGGTGTTGTCAGCACCACGCTCAGCCAGTGAGCGAACCGGCCATCCCTATATGGGATCCGAACCCGGGGCCTTGGTGTTATCAGCACCGCACTCTACCGAGTGAGCCACGGGCCGGCCCGAGTTCTGGGCTTTTTAATTCGTGGTCTAGAAGACTGGAATGAAGACCTGGACTCTCAGTGGGAAATCAACTGCTAACATGTACAAAAATCTCTTTAACTTACTCAACTTACTTTAACTAACTTACTTAGGCCATTATCAGGGCTTTTTGGATTCTCTACTAGTTCTTAGCAGTGATTAGCATTGAAAAGTTACCAGATATATGAAGGCTAAATATGATGTATTTATATATGCATAAAACATGTTCATAGTAAATACTCAGTGAATCTGAATGACTGATAAATTACCATACGATAATGATCACTTTTTACAAAAAATAAACTCCAGCACACACACTCACAACACATGTGAAATATAAATTAATTCATCCTATATCTATATTTTAAACTTGATTTGTAAAGTATATAAGACCTCATTTTAACTCTAATTTCTAATTAAGCTATAAAATTATTTTATTCTCTAATTTCACAGAATAGTGAACAATTATGGTGCTTGCTAAAGTCACATAGCTAGTGAGGGACTTCAGATATCTAATATAGACTTTGAAATTTAAGATAATTTTGCTCACTATAATCTGAGAAGAATGTGTTCTAAACTAAGACTATTAGTTATTAACACTAAACAATGACTTCAATTTCATTCTGCAGTACAAAACACATACCTCTTCTAAAACTTGACAATCATCTTCCAGTGGCCTACTTAAGTCACTGTGAGAATAAGTAGAAAATTCTGCAATCATCATTTTATCAATCAGTTTTTCTAATTCACAAAGCTGTGATCCCAAATGCCTACAAAGGAAGAGGAAAAATGTTATATAAACTCATTAAAAACCACAAATTCACTCCACAATCAAAGGAATTAGCAGGCAAAACTTTTCTAGCTGAAGGTACCCATGCAGTAATGTGATGTTTTAGTAAGATAAAGTCCTTTAACTAACCAAAATAACTCCAAAAATTTCACTCCATCTCCTGAATTTTATTTTTCTCTTTATATCTTTAGCCTCTGAACAGTTAAATGTGCCCTAGAAAACCTGGTTACTTGGTAAATTTTTTGACGGCTTTTCATAGACAAAGTACTTAGATATCCTAAGTCCCTTCCTCATTAACCATTTACTGAATATCAATGGGGATAGCTCCCAGCCATTCATTTATTTAACAAATACAAGTGCCTACTGTGTGCCAGGCCACGTTCTGGATGCAAATAAATATCTGAAGGACCATGGATACACAGTGGCTCAATTCAGTCTCTAGCATGATCAGTTTAAGTCACTGTATAGCATCCCCTCATGTCATTAAACTAAAAGTCATTAGAACACAAGTCTGAAAATA
The DNA here is from genome assembly GCF_000696425.1 of Galeopterus variegatus. NCBI lineage: Eukaryota > Metazoa > Chordata > Mammalia > Dermoptera > Cynocephalidae > Galeopterus > Galeopterus variegatus. The sequence goes on along the minus strand of NW_007731772.1, from coordinate 63,926 downwards.
TAAGGATGAAGTGCCTTCATATACAAATGGATTTTTGCCATACAATCTAACAGCTTCATAAAACAATGGGCTGAAGAAAACTAGAAAACGTAGTCAGAGTATTTCAAATCTTAAATGAAATATGCCAGTGGAAAATGTTTTATACCTCAGGGGGAAAAAAAAATTTAAGCTCTATCTTTTGGGGCAATTTAAAAATATTTAAATTTATATTTTATATTTAAAATAAAATTTAAGCAAAAAACAAACATTTAAAAAATATATACACTACATTTACCTGAAGAGCAACCCTTAATGTTGGCAACTGTCTTTACTGAGAAAGATGGGATATAGAATTTTTGAAAAATTAGTAAAAACCTTTTGACCTTTTAGACAGATACTTTATCTTTTATAAACAACACATGGTAAGTAGGGGTAGTGATAATTTTGAAACAAATCTTATAAGTAAAATAATATATGTTTGTATTTTGCAATATGAAAATTATATTTCTTATAGCTAATTAGAAGACTAAAGAGGTTCTCATAAATGGCACCAACATCTCACAAGAAACTAACTTAGAACATATTCATTAGTACAAACTAAAACATTGCCATAAGAGGATTTTAGCAGTATCTAGCAAAATTACATGGGCAATTATACTTTGACCAAGGAATACCACTTCTTGGACTATGTCTCAAAGTTGTACTGGCAAAAATTTAAAAGAGCATATGTTCATTGCAGTACTGTTAGTAACTGTAAAGGAATGAAAACAACCTAAATGTTGACGAATAGGTGACTAGTTGAAAAAAATCATAATACATTCTTAAATAGATAATATAGACTTTTTAAAAAACTGATAAATACCTATATTTACTGCTATGAAGCAGTTTTTCAATCTTTTCACTATTACCTGCCCAAGAAGCCTTTCTAGGTATTTTCATTCCAAATCATACACACCTCCTATGAAATTTTAATACCACAGATATATTGTATATGTTTATGTACTGTGGTGCTTTGGAGGGCCACAAACCACTACAATATCTAAGATTTTTTTTTTTCACCCTTCAAGAACCAATTTTTGCCCTCTTGTGGTGATATCTTCATTGAGAATGTATCCTATAGAGCATGGTACAATATCCAGGGTATATTGTTAGGTGAAAAGAGCAAGGTAGAGAAAAGTATGTACAGCACACTAGTGTTTATTTAAGATGAGGGACACATAGATAGATAGATGGATGAATAGATATAAACTAAAAAATTTTTTTAAGAAAGACCATAATAAAATGTTGAACTTTCAGAAGAAGAGAACAGACCTATAGGTATCAGAGGTGGGAAAGAGGGAGAGGACAGAGGATAGGGAGTAATTGGGTAAGGGACACAAAATGTAATTATGATTTGTAATGATAATGTGCTGATATTGATTTGATCATCACATGCTGTACACAAATACCAATAGTCAACTCTTTACCTCTTAAATATGTATAAATAAAATATTATTAAAACAGCCAAAAATAAAATAAAATAAATAAGTAAAACTTTTAAAATGGTGACTTATGGCCAGGGGTTGGGGGAAAAGGAAGGGGACCAAGATAGAAACTAAATTTCTCTGAATATCCTTTGTTTTATTTATTTGACTTTGGAACCATGCAAGCACTTAACATAGTTAATAAAACATCATTACATTTAAAAAAAATCAATCCTTAAATATCAAAAGCAAATGAAACAAATGGACTTAACTTAAGTTGCCAATCCATACATGCAAAGTGAAATTATTACAAGTGATTTTAAAATTTAGTAATTTAACTGTTCATCCCACATGGGATATATATCTTTTTTTTGTGTGTGTGACCAGTAAGGGGATCAAAACCCTTGGCTTGGTGTTCCCTGCACCACGTTCAGCCAGTGAGCGCACCGGCCATCCCTATATAGGATCCGAACTCGTGGCCTCAGCGCTACCAGTGCCACACTCTCCAGAGTGAGCCACGGGGCCGGCCCATGGGATATATATCTTAAGGAAAAGAAGAAAAAAAAATCCTACACTGTTTGTAGTAATAATATTGTTAGTTCTGAGAGCATTCTATGTATATTGTGGGATAAAACAAATGAAAAATTATGTTGGTGTCATTAGAAACACTCAATTTTCAGCCTGGTCAAAAGGACATACATATGTAAGACTGAATAAATAAAACCCTACAGACTTGATTTTAAATTGGATGTATTTGTTAGTATGGCCTCATATTTTTTTCTTGAAAAAAGGATAATTATTTTTTAGCTCTGTCCACTACAAAAGCCTAGAAATAATGATCAATCCAGTAGCAAGAGAAATTTCTAGTACCCAGATGTATTTCTATATACCATATCCTACTAAAAGAAACTAGAGCTCCTTAGAGAAATGGCACATTATAGGTCTGGGGCAGAAGATGTATAATATGACTATTTTGTCATAACACAAAGTAAGAAAACTATCAACAACTCCTCTTGGAATCATGTCAAAATGATTCAAAAATGAACTTGAGGAGGTTCTACAAAAAGTCAATTTTACTTGATCATCAATAAAAGTAAAAACAGCAAGGAACTGAAATACCTCAAATGCATATAAATACATGTATTTATATATTTAAATTCATCAGTCACTTTTGGAGGATGCTAGATCTCCAATTCATTATTTTGAAAACTGCTAAATAAAGGAAAAGAATCTAGCATTTGCATTATCCTGCCTAGCCTTGTAAGAAGAACTGTCCTTCAGGGTAAACAAATAATTGTTATAGGGAAACATAGCTTTTTAGAAACATTCCAGTTAATAAATGAAGACGGTAGTATGGAATTAGAGTATTATTATTTGTAACCCATAAGGAATGATAAATCTAGGCAATGACCATCAAATGGCTGCTAATCATAAAAAGAGAAACAACCAAACATATGCTTCTTGATTGAAATATACACCACTACCTATTAGGTGCTCTTGACAAAGAGTACAACTTAAATATGATCAAGCCTTTAAATCTAACCACCAATTATAGAAAATATAAGTGAAAGAAGAACATGCTACACATGGGGACACAGTTTACAAAATCCAGACTGCGAGAAGCACTACTAAGACAAACCAATTTCTTCAATAAATACTGTGAAAAGGAGAAAACGGGAATGGGGAACTATACATCAAAAGACACAAGACATATTAATCAATTGCAATGTATGTATATTATTTGGATACCGATTCTAACAAATACACTGTAAAAACAAGTTTTGAGATAAACAAGAAAATCTGAACTCTGACTAGCTATTTGAAAATATGAATGACATTAGTATTTTTTTAAAATCCTTATCTTTCAAAGACACATAATGAAATATAATTGGATGAAACAAAATGATGCTTGGGATTTGTTTCAAGTTAATCCAGGAGTAGGAGGAGGGGTATATATGAAACAAAGTTGGCTATGAGTTAATAACTCATTGGTAATAATTTATCTAGCTTCATATAATTCCTTTCATATATATATATTTTTTTTTAATTTGGGGCATGTTTTAGTTTTTAATAAGTTTTTTAAAAAATAGCAACAGGGTAGAAAATAAGTTTACATATAATTTCGACATTGCTCGGTTCTCAATTTTTATGACGATCATAGATTCCTTTTTAAGGCAGACTAGAGGTTAACACTCAGGTTTGTGTTATCTCCCACAATGAATAGTCTTCAACAAATCACCATAAATAATTAAGGTGGGAAGTCCATATGATTGCACATATTGATATTTGGGTAACAAAATAATAAAATTATCTATCATTTCAGCATAATAACTTAAATATAAGGTTCTATTTAATCTCAGATATTATCTTAAATAACTTGAATAGCTTCATTTTTATGTATTCCTAAACAAATTTTAATGTATGATTAACGTAATAAAGAACAACACATATGAACCTCAATACTAATACCAAATAGCAATTATTATGTAATCATAGGTATCTGGTAATATATATATGCAAAGAATTGTCTGAACAAAGCCTTAAACACAATCTCCAGAACTACAATGCTCTACAGGACTTACCTATTCATCCTTGCTTTAATTGTTCTTTTTATATTCTTGACTACTTTGACAATAGACACAATAATACTGGCTTGTGCATTATTTTCCTTATCAAAAACATTTAATAGTAAATAAACCTGGCAACAGTCCATTTTAAAAGTATGTTTCCTAATACACACATACAGTAATTTAGAGTGGCAAGAGAAATCTATTGAAATGACAATAACGAAAATATCACTTTCTGAAAAAGCACTTAAGTCCATATATCCAGGAAAGTGAATTGGAACAATTACAATACTTTTTACTTACATATCCTTCAAATTGTACATTAATTCAGTTTTTCTACTAAGCTGTATGTTGAATACACTGACCTTTTGTGCTGCTTTTATTAAAGAAACTTATATAAACTCTACAGTAGGGCCGGCCCGGTGGCGCACTGCTACAGTGCGCCGCTTGGGAGCGCGGAGGGTTCAGATCCCACATACAGACCGGTTCCCGCTCACTGGCTGAGCGAGGTGCGGGTGCAGCACTGAGGGTTGCGATCCCGTTGCCGGTCCCGGTCCGGTACGGGCGCGACACTGAGGGTTGCGATCCGTTGCCGGACACGAAAAAAAAGACAAAAAGGAAAAAAAAAAAACAAAAA
>NW_007731772.1:53643-58280 GCF_000696425.1 Galeopterus variegatus | reverse complement strand
GGTCCCGGTCCGGTACGGGCGCGACACTGAGGGTTGCGATCCGTTGCCGGACACGAAAAAAAAGACAAAAAGGAAAAAAAAAAAACAAAAACTCTACAGTAATTCTAGGTTTATCAAACAGCAGAAAGTCTGATTTCCAGGTTTCATCCCAAAGCATACAATGTAGATGTTTTCTTACCATAATGTTTTGAAGTCTAACTTATATGACATTATTTCAGGATCGAATAATATGTTAAACACCTCTTGATACTTCCAATAATAAAAATCCCTTAAATGAACTCCCAAAGTGGCTGCTGATGAATAAAACCATAATAAACTGGAACCTATAATTAACTCTAAATATTTTTCACCTTTTCTTCCCCCACTCCTTCTCCCACCCCTCACCAAAAAGGCTTTACAACAAGAAAACATGCTAGTTTCAGTAATTTTTATCCTAAAATTAATTACTATGGTAATTCCTGGCTCAACAAACCTATAGCTCAACTGCCCACAGTTCTAACATCTATAGCACTACAAAATTACCATTGATCTTCAGAGTGATCTGAGATCCTACAATATTCTCAATCAAACATATTAAAAGCATAGCTCTCAGGTTCAATGAAAGCTAAGGCTGAATTTCCACTTTACTGTTTTATAACTTGCTGCATTATTTGGAGCAAGTTATCTAAGACTTTCTAAGCCTCAGTTTCCTTATCTAAGAAAATGGGGATAACATTACCTATCATATTTTTGGAGGGAGAGGTCAAATAATAACAATATTAGCAATAATAGCAATATTCTTAGTGCAGTGCCTAAAGTACAGAGTACCAAAGTACTCAATAAATGTCCTCAGTTATATGACGGTGGTGATAGTAAAGCTCTAGTTTTAGTAAGTAGTAAGAAAAGAAAGTTAACAATAATAATAATAATTGAAAAAGTTTCTACAGAAAGCTTTACAATAAGAAAGAGCAAATAACAACAGTACAGCAATCTGCACATTCACCATCATTCTGTATTCCACTGTATCATAAGTGCCCAGTAATTTGTATGTCTCCCTCTCCCTGCCAAATAAGTTGTAGAAACTATTAGAGCAGAGAGCANCAGAGTGATCTGAGATCCTACAATATTCTCAATCAAACATATTAAAAGCATAGCTCTCAGGCTCAATGAAAGCTAAGGCTGAATTTTCACTTTACTGTTTTATAACTTGCTGCATTACTTGGAGCAAGTTATCTAAGACTTTCTAAGCCTCAGCTTCCTTATCTAAGAAAATGGGGATAACATTACCTATCATATTTTGGGAGGGAGAGGTCAAATAATAGCAATATTCTTAGTGCAGTGCCTAAAGTACAGAGTACCAAAGTACTCAATAAATGTCCTCAGTTATATGGTGGTGGTGATAGTAAAGCTCTAGTTTTAGTAAGTAGTAAGAAAAGAAAGTTAACAATAATAATAAAAATTGAAAAAGTTTCTACAGAAAGCTTTACAATAAGAAAGAGCAAATAACAACAGTACAGCCCTGAATTTCAAGGTAGCTGAAGCTTTTCTATATCAAAACCTGCAAGATATCCATGTTCAAATGTATTCTTAGGCCACAATGAGACAACTGGAACATTTCAGTCTTTTTAAAAATCATATACATTTTTTAGTAAACAATATTTTGTCCTTTGAGTTAAGGTACAAAAAAAAAAAAAAAAAAACAGAATAGGTAAGCTCTTCCTTGGGCTCAAAATAAATTCAAGGTTATAAAACTTTCATTCTGTAGCCCTATTAATCCAAAAACTATTGGGAATAAATAACCAAATATGTTCTTAAATGTTTTTCAGTAGCTTTGTATAACTATACTTTTCATCAACATTATTGAGCATAACCTTGTAAGTCAAGGAAAATAAAACAAACTAAATGGCCTTTGAGGTAAAAATTATAACAGTTTCAGAATGTGTGTTTAGCAAACATTCAATCTTTGATTCAATTTCTCAGGACTATACTATCTAGAGAATATCAGGATCCAATATTCATCAACATTCATGATATAGTAAGTGAGAAGCGAAAAACACAGCCTCTGTCATCACAGAAGTCCATTTTTCTAAAGAAATGACAAAGTTTATCTTATTTATTACAAAAATACATACACACACAAATTCAAAAAAGAGAATATTTAAAATTTCATGGGTGAAAGCGAAATTAAAAATCATTTAGTCACCCTGGGTTCTATGCTCAAGAATCCAAAGTAGACATTAAAGGGGCCGGCCCGGTGGCGCACTGCTACAGTGCGCCGCTTGGGAGTGTGGCGGCGCTCCCGCCGAGGGTTCGGATCCCACATACAGACCGGTTCCCACTCACTGGTTGAGCAAGGTGCGGGCGCAACACCGAGGGTTGCAATCCCGTTGCTGGTCCTGGTCCGGTACGGGTGCGACACTGAGGGTTGTGATCCGTTGCCGGACACGAAAAAAGACAAAAAAAGGAAAAAAAAACAAAAAAACAAAGTAGACATTAAAGGACCATGAATCATCCAAAATTGATTGCAAAATTTTACGCATAGACATATTTTTATAGAAGGAAGATCCAACAATAGCTTTCAATAGATTCTCAAAGAGGTAGAGACTCAAAACTTTTTCTGTAACCATCCAAGTCTGGATTAGGTTTGTCCCCTAAGATTAGAGCTCTATAGCAATCTGCACATTCACCATCATACTGTATTGTACTGTATCATAAGTGCCCAGTAATTTGTATGTCTCCCTCTCCCTGCCAAATAAGTTGTAGANATTGGCAATAAATTCAGTTTGGGGCGCTGCTAAGAGCCCACACAACTGATTCCAAAGAAATATGAAGAATTATTAGGGAAACAAATTTGAAAATCTAGAGGAAATGGATAAATTTCTGGACACATACAACCTACCAAGACTGAACCAAAAAGAAATGGAAAACCTCAACAGACCAATAATGAACAATGAGACTGAAACAGTAATCAACCAGACAGCTTCACTGCTGAATTCTACCAAACTTTTAAAGAAGATTTAATACCAATTCTTCTCAAACTATTCCAAAAAATCAAAGCAGAGGGCATTCCTCCAAACTCATTCTATAAGACCAGCATCACCCTCTTACTCAAACCAGACACAAACAAAAAAAGAAAACTACAGGCCAATATTCTTGATGAACTTAGATGCAAAAATTCTCAACAAAGTTCTAGCAAAAAGAATCCAATAGCACACCAAAAAGATTATACACCATGATCAAGTGGGATTCATCTGAGGGATGCAAGGGTGGTTTGACATATGCAAATCAATAAATGTGATACACCACATCAACAAAATGAAAGACAAAAACCATATTATCATCTCAATACATGCAGAAAAAGCATGTGATAATATTCAACACACCTTCATGTAAAAACTCTCAACAAATTAGGTATAGAAGGAAAGTGTCTCAACACAATAGAAGCCATATATAACAAACCCATAGCTAACCTCATTTTGAATGGGGAAAAGTTGAAAGAATTTCCTCTAAGAACAGAAACAAGACAAGGATGTCCACTCTCACCACTCCTATTTAACACAGTACTGGAAGTTCTAGACAGAGTAATTAGGCAAGAGAAAGGAATAAAGGACATCCAAATTAGAAAAGAGGAAGTCAAATTATCCGAGTTTGCAGATGACATGATCTTATGTAGAGAAAAACCCAAAGACTCTACCAAAAAACTCTTAAAGCTGATAAACAAATTCAGTAAAGTTGCAGGATATAAAATCAGTATATGAAAGTCAGAAGCATTTCTAGACACAAGGAATGAAGTAGCAGAAAAAAAAAATCAAGAAAGTAATCCCATTTATAATAGCTACCAAAAAAAAGAAAAAAAATACCTAGGAATAAATCTAACCAAGGAGGTAAAAGATCTCTANACTGTATCATAAGTGCCCAGTAATTTGTATGTCTCCCTCTCCCTGCCAAATAAGTTGTAGAAACTATTAGAGCAGAGAGCATCTCTGCTGTGTTCATGCGTGATTCCTGACATGTAATAGGTACTCAATAGCCATTTCCTGAATGAAAGAATGAATGAATGAATCAACTGTTTATCTAACTAAATTTGGTCCAAGTTTTAAAATAATGCTTTCTAAATAACTATGCCAATTACATACCCTTAGTCAATAAAAATTTATAATTCAATTAAAATAAACTTACTCTGAAGCTAACTTTTCCAGAATATATTAAATTACAGAGCACATCTTCCATAAAGCTTCTTTGTAGTCACTTAGTAGTGCAAGGTTTGGATAGGTTTCTCTACAAGGACACTGCAAGCCTGCTTAACTGAATGAAATGTTAATGGCTTGCAATTTTGGTCTATCTATAAAATAAACACCTTGGCATGATTTCACAGAAAGTCTCTAAAACCCAAATATTAAAAGAATTTTCAAAGTAAGAACTTAGGGTTTTTTCCAGCAAGATGGCTGACTAGAGGCAGACCTCCCCTCTAATGCAAAGAAAGTCCAAAGCAACAAGTAGACAAGCACCTATAAAACAGTGTCTAAGAGAAAATGACGGAATCCAACAAAATAGTGAGGAAGATCCCACCAAGATCTGGAAATTCGAGACAGCAACACAATAAAACAAGGGAACCACCTGACAAGCCCAGCACAGACACTGGAGAGACCCCACACTGG
>NW_007731772.1:50180-51655 GCF_000696425.1 Galeopterus variegatus | reverse complement strand
AAAAAAAAAAAAAAAAGAAAGACATTCCATGCTCATGGATCAGTAGAATTAATGTAGATGTAGAGAAAATGTCTGGGTTTGAATCTCCATATGGACCAGCTGCCCAGGAAAAAAAAAAAAAAAGACCATACTACTGAAAGTGATCTACAGATTCAATGCAATCTCTATTAAAATATCAATGGCATTCTTCACAAAAATAGAAAAAACAATCTACCATTCATATGGAAGAAAAAAAGACCTCAAACAGCCAAAGCAATCCTGAGCAAAAAAGGTAAAGTGGGAGGCATTATACTACCTGACTTCAAAATATACTACAAAACTACAGTAATCAAAACCACATGGTACTGGCATAAAAGCAGATACTTGGACAAATGGAACAGGATAGAAAACCCAGAAAAAACCCCATACTTACAGCCAACTGATCTTTGACAAAGGCACTAACAACATACATTAGGGAAAGGGCAGTCTCTTCAATAAATGGTGCTGGGAAAACTGTATATCTATTTGTAGAAGAATGAACTAGACTCCTACCTCTCACCATATAAAAAAATCAACTCAAAATGGATTAAAAACTTAAATGTATGACCTGAAATTATAAAACTTCTAGAAGAAAACACAGGGGAAATGCTCCAGGACATAGGACTAGGCAAAGATTTTATGAATAAAACTTTAAAAGCATAAGCAAGAAAGCAAAAATAAACAAATGGGGTTTTATCAAACTAAAAAGCTTGTGCACAGTAAATAAAACAATCAACAGAACAAAGAGACAACCTACAGAATGGGAGAAAATATTTGCAAACTATGCATCTGATAATGAGCTAATATCCAGAATATACAAAGAATTTAAACAACTCAATAGTAAAAAACCAAATAACCCAATTAAAAAATGGGCAAGGGAGCTGAATAGACATCTCTCAAAAGAAGACATACAAATGGCCAAGAGGTCCGTGAAGAAATGCTCAACACCACAAATTGTCGGGCAAATACAAATCAAAATCACATTGAGATATCATTTCACCCCAGTTAGACTGGCTATTATTAAAAAGATAGAAAATAACAAATGCTGTCAAGGATTTTGAGAANAGTTAGACTGGCTATTATTAAAAAGATAGAAAATAACAAATGCTGTCAAGGATTTTGAGAAAGGGGGACCCTTACACACTGTTGGTGGGACTGTAAATTAGTACAGCCATTTTGGAAAAAAGTATGGAGGTTCCTCAAACAACTACAGATAGACTTACCATATGACCCAGCAATCCCACTGCTGGGTATATACACAAAGGAATGGAAAGCATCATGTTGAAAGGATATCTGCACTCCCAGGTTTACTGCAGCTCTATTCACAATAGCCAAGATATGGAACCAACATAAATGTCCACTAACAGATGACTGGATAAAGAAAATATGGTACATATACACAATGGAATATTATGCTGCTATAGAAAAGAATGAAATTCTGCCATTTGCAGAAAATA
>NW_007731772.1:42111-48835 GCF_000696425.1 Galeopterus variegatus | reverse complement strand
AATGTCCACTAACAGATGACTGGATAAAGAAAATATGGTACATATACACAATGGAATATTATGCTGCTATAGAAAAGAATGAAATTCTGCCATTTGCAGAAAATAATGTTAAGTGAAATAAGCCAGGCACAGAAAGAGAAGTACTATATGTTCTCACCCATATGCAGGAGCTAAAAAAGAGAACAAAACAAAATAAAAAAACAACCAAATAATAATAAGTTGAGTTGTTCAATGGAGAAGGAAGAACTGTGGTTACTAGAGGTGAGAGGGGAGCGGGGTGGGAGCATGGTGAAAGGCTCGCTAAAGGACAAAAAATTATGGTTAGATAGGAAAAATAAGTCCTACTGATGTACAATAGACCCCAGAATCTGTAATTAACAAAGATTTATTGCACATTACCGAACTAGAAGAGAGGAGATCAAAAGTGCACATCTTAAAGAAATGATTGGGTTTTGCAAGCATGAGTATGCTGATTGCACTGAATGGATCATCACACATTGCATACATGTATTGAAATATAACTCTTGTATATACCCCATAAATATATACAATCAATATGTTTCAACAAAAAAATTTTAAAAATAAATAAAAGATAATATAAATCTTTCCATTAAAAAAAAATAAGAAATTAGGAAAAATTGGGTCTTTTCCATCACTATGCATAATTTTTTGCAATGTGATAAACAGATTGCCAATTAGAAATGAATTTTAATAATTATTCAATATAAAACCTATTAAAGAGCTTTTTAAATAAATTTAATTTTAAATATATTGGTATTCCCCTCTCCACCTTGATCTACAATCTTGACACAAAGCTACTTCAACATTTTCAGATGTTATTTTCAAGTATGTGGCTGGCCTTGCATTTATTTCACCTACTAGAAATTTAAATTTTGCTTCTCCATCCAAATGTCTTTGTAAATATTATTTTTTATGGTTTTTGTCTATTTTGCTAATATGAGAATAACATTACTAAACAGATCAATCTGGAAGAAAAAAATACCCATTTAATTTTGAATATTCACACTTTTAACATTACATGCTAAAATTTATCCTTTAAAAATTTCTTACATTATTTCTAATGGCTTATTTAATGGACATACCGGAAACTGTGAATGCCCTGAAGTTCCTGCTGTAGAACCTCTTGGGTTGTTGCTATCAAGTCCAATGCTCCAACAAATTCAGAAGTAGATAATAACACCTGTACTGTAGGCTGAGTCTGGTGTACAGTGGCCATTAACTTCAGTTTATTGTATACTTTAACACAATTATTTCTGGTAAGTGCCAGTCTTAAAATGTGTAGTGATCCTTCACACATTACTTTATCAATCTGTGCAATTTTATCTCGAAGCATTTTTACAGCCTGGGAAGTTTTCTTGAGGTAGTCCTGCAATTCATGTTGAGAGGTCATTGCATGGAAAAATGCTTCTGAACGTAGAGAGATCTGATGAGCAATGTTTACTTCCACAATATCCAGATAATGGCTCAGCTTAAAAGGGAAGGAAAAAAAATCATGGATAAATAAATATACTTTCCCTGACTATCCAAATACTTTCTAAAAACAAAAAGGATAAAATATTTCTACATATATTTTAAGTTCCATTTGTCAGTTGTTTGACTGTGAGGTTCTTGGAATTGAGCACAACAAAATGGAAGAAAGATGAAAAGTGCAGATAAACAGATTAAAAGGTAGATGAATAAACGTAAGACAAAAGAGTAGAAGGTGATTTACCTTCTTCCTCTGTTCCTGTCATTACTACTCTCCAAACACCAACTACTTCCTAAAAGATAAGAGTGCCCCACAGATATCTCAGATTATAATTTTAGTTTCAGAAGTTCTGAAACCAGGAGAGAGAATGATCTCCTTAAGCCCCCACCAACATCACACATCACTTATCTGTCTAAATAGATGATGATAATTTCTATTATGGCCTCCTCCTTCTATGTACTAGGTACATGTATTTTATATACATCAAATTTTTCTAATTTTAACAATCTCAGAATACAGGTACTATTATTCTCATTTTACAGATGAGGAATTTCAGAGACATTAAATAACTTGAGTAAGTCACATGGTTAGAAAGTGACAAAACTAAAATGTGAACCTAGGTCTTTCTGCCTCAAAAACTGAAGCTCTTTCTACTATACCATGCTGTCTCAAATGCTAAAGAATCCATGAAAGACAGATTGGTGGTTCAGTCACAAATTATAGAAAGTACTGGAATTCATTTAGATCATTTTTTTTCCCGAGGCTGCTTATATTTCAAAAGTGATTATTTTATCAATTTGTAAAATTCAGTTTATTTCCAACATATTTGTTTCTTAAAAGGTTGACAAATGCCTTAAACAATTAGCTCACATATATTTTATTTGTAATACTACCAAGATTATCTCAGGAGAATTCATAGTGTTAACATTTAGGACTCATNAGAATACAGGTACTATTATTCTCATTTTACAGATGAGGAATTTCAGAGACATTAAATAACTTGAGTAAGTCACATGGTTAGAAAGTGACAAAACTAAAATGTGAACCTAGGTCTTTCTGCCTCAAAAACTGAAGCTCTTTCTACTATACCATGCTGTCTCAAATGCTAAAGAATCCATGAAAGACAGATTGGTGGTTCAGTCACAAATTATAGAAAGTACTGGAATTCATTTAGATCATTTTTTTTCCCGAGGCTGCTTATATTTCAAAAGTGATTATTTTATCAATTTGTAAAATTCAGTTTATTTCCAACATATTTGTTTCTTAAAAGGTTGACAAATGCCTTAAACAATTAGCTCACATATATTTTATTTGTAATACTACCAAGATTAATTCTTATAGTAATAAATATTAAAGAATGCTACCTAAATTTCAAATATGGACTTCTAAAACTTGTCTTTTTTTCCTTTCCAACTGCATATGCCTTTTTCAGCTGCATTATCTGTTCATTTCCCTCCCATTTTTTTACTTTTAGATTTTTTAACTTATAGTTCAAAACTTTAGGCATTATCTCTGAATATCTCAGGAGAATTCATAGTGTTAACATTTAGGACTCGAGATTATTTGGTCATCAAGCCTGTTTCCTTAAAACCATACATTATCACTCATATCTTCAATAATGATCTCTGAATAATCTATTATATCTAATAGGTTACAAACAAGATTTTTTTCCATAGTTTAAGTCTCTTGGGTTTATGCCCTTTTGTTCTTGTTCTTTTCATCTTTAATACCGCTGTTCATTAATTTACCTGAAAAGCAACATGGGCACAAATGTGCTAAGATAGATTGCAAGCAAAAGTGGGCTTAATTCTCAGAATAGTAAATGCAGAATGGGTAACTCCTTTGGGACAGTGCTACTCAGAACACAGTTTATATGCTGCTGCCAATCTGTAGACTATTTAACAGGTTCATGATAAAATAAGGAATTTTGTGGGAAAGTGAATCAAGTATATCACTAAACACACTGCATTTTTTTTTTCATAGAAAGACTTTCTTAATGAAGGAAGCAGTACAATGAGTTGCATTCCAGGGCAAACATCTTATCTCATTGCAGACCAGCAGTTTGGATAGCACTACAATAGGATACAAATTTCTTTAATTCCAGTTGTAGCATCCCCTCTTGTTAAAGCTAGCAAGATAAGGCTGGCTGGTTAAGCCCGGTTCATGAGAGCATGCCTTTTAACACTAAGGTCAAGGGTTCAGTTCCCCTACTGGCCGGCTGCCAAAAAGAGACTCAAAAAACAAATAAAGCTAGCAAGATAAATCACTTGTTGCCATTATAAAGGTGGTTTAAAATTACTCTCTTGGAATCATGTCTTCCACTCCTATTCTATGAACAGAGCAGGAAAAAAAAAGTCAGAATGTAAATATAGCAAACCTGATTCTCCAACTTACAAATTTTTTTTTAAAAATCCGTTATTTTAGTCATTTTAAACATTCAGCATGAGAAAAGCATTTCATCTGAATTTAAAAGATTTTCAGTATTTATCAATATATAATTGATCTACTCTGTTCAAAGGCATAATATTTTCATAATTTATTTTCTATTAAAATGCTATGGGGGGGAGGGCTGGCTGGTTAACACGGTTGGTTAGAGCATGGTGTTATAACACCAAGGTCAAGGGCTCAGCTCTCTGTACTAGCCAGCTCCAAAAAAAAAAAAAAGCTATAACGAAAACAATTTTTAAAGGACTCCTGGAAGTATCTGTATAGGCTGACGAGATATTTATCGACTTTTTTTTTTTTAATTAGCTTTTTTTTTTTTTCTTTTTTCTAAGGTATTATTCTCCTAGGGCATATATGCAGAATGTGAGAAAGCTGTCTGGGAGGGAGCCTGTGTCCATAAATCCATCATTTTCATCAGGTTTATCAATTTACTGTTATGCAAGGAAAACCTTTTTATAGATGAAAGAAAAAGTGAGCTCATTTTCACTGTAAATTGTGATAAAAGGAATATTCATGATTGTTTCTCCATATTTCTTCGCCTTTCCTCCCCAAGCTAGTCTTTTCTTCAGTCACTGAGGAGGACTGAACCTAATGTACTGAATAGTCTTCCTCAGACAAGCTTTCAGATTGCCAAGGGATGTCACTAGAGTAAAACAAATGATTTCTTCTCATTTTAAGAACCATAGTCAGTTTTAGAAAAACTCTAAACTGAGTGCTGAGAAAGAACAGAGATCAAAGGTGTTTACTACCACTAAAGTTTTAGAAGATTCTTGATATGTAAGCTATGCTTAAAATTCTAAATTTCAAATGACTTTCAAGATGTTGACTTCTGAAATATAGAACATTTTAAAATGTAAAGAACTGACTAATAATATGCAAAACACTAGGCTTTACAAAGCTAAAAATACAATAGGAATATTGTATTTTTTTAACTAAGACATTTTTGCCTCAAAATAATCATTCCTACTATGTGAAAATGAGGAAAAACAGTACCTCAGGAAAACTTGGTTTTCTGTGCTTTAATTCATTCTTATAAAATTAGCCAATACAGTAGGTCCTCCTTCTCCATGGGGAATATATTTCAAGATCCCCAGTGGATGCCTGACTCTGCAGATAGTACTGAACCATGTATATACTATGTTTTTTCCTATACTTGACATACCTATGATAAACTTTAATCTATAAATTAGGCCCAGTAAGAGATTAACAACAATAACTAATAATAAAATAAAACAATTATAAAATATATTGTAATAAAAGTCTTGTGAACATGGTTTCTCTCTCTCTCAAAATATTTTATTGTACTGAACTCATCTATTTTCAGACTGTGGTTGACTGCGAGTAACAGAAACCTCAGAAGGTGGAACCATGGATAAAGATGATCGACTGTATATAACTGAACTATTTGGGATAAATGCAAACAATTCATTGTGCTCTCTAATATATCCTTTCCATTAAAATTCCCTCAACTGCTGTTTCAGATGAGAAGCACTCAAACAATAAGCTTTTCTGTTTTCATCAGCACAATTTGTATTCCATTAAACCAAAATGCTATTAGTTTATTAGTTAAGATTAGAAGGCTTATAATTATCAGTAAAAACAAAAATGAACTTAAAAGAAGTAGAGCTTACCTAATAACTAAATACAAACCCATGCAAACAGTACCACTTAACTAGAATAAAGTTTTCTACATGGAAAAAGTCAGAGAAATTACCTTTTCTTGAAGCAACTTTGAGGAAGCTGCATCACGATTTCCTTTTCCACCAGCAGTATTAAAATGAGACCATGGTAAAACTGAATTAAAAGTTAAGGAATCATCCAAGGCAAAATCTGGTTTCATAAAAATCTATTAAAAAATGCAATTCCTCAATTAGATAAACATTTTTTTTAACATCCATTATCATTTCTAACATCATAAGATTATTAAACAAAACTTAAATCTGGAGTATGAACAGCAAAAGCAAGTGACAAGTTGTCATTTACACAAAAACATATATAAGAAAGATACATAAACAATGTTTCATCAAACTCAAAATGCTCATAAAAGATGGAAAAATGTTTTTTGCCTTCACCAATGGAGATGTTCATTCCATTACCACACGATCAAACTCACTAATGCAGTCCCACCAGGCACATAGCAAAGGTAAATATCACACTTATCCTAAAATGTCCATATTATTTCCCACTGATAGTTTTTTTTAAATGCCAAATATCAACTTCTCTAACTTATATTTCTATTTTCTCCTGCTTAAAATTCTTTCAAAATTAATTTTTTTTTTACCTTAAACATATACTAAATTTTATTTTATTATTTTTGTTGTTGGTGGTGGTTGGCCAGTACAGGGATCAAACCCTGGACCTTGGTGTTATCAGCACACCAAATTTTAAAAACAAAACAAATTCAATTTTATGAAGAGACTGCACTACTCCTTTTTCCTTACACATCACATCCAGCTAGGAAATAAGAACTAGCTGTCATATTTCCTAAATATTCCTTGCATCCCCTCTCTCCTATCTCCACAGTATTCATAAGTTCAGCTCTTCATTATCTCTAGATTACAGTAAACAGTTACTTAATGATGTCCTTCCCTAATCTATCCTCTATATTGCTATCAGAGATACCCTTCTATAACGTCAAGTATAACTGTATTAACGTCCCTGTTTAAAACTCTCAATGGGTTCCCATGACCCACAGACCAAGCTATTTAGAATGGCATCCAAAACCCTTCATTTTTTTTTTTTTGTCTTTTTGTCTTTTTTCCGTGTCTGGCAACGGATCGCAACCCTCAG
>NW_007731772.1:41067-41612 GCF_000696425.1 Galeopterus variegatus | reverse complement strand
CCGCGCCTCGCTCAGCCAGTGAGCGGGAACCGGTCTGTATGTGGGATCCGAACCCTCGGGCGGGAGCGCCGCCGCGCTTCCCAAGCGGCGCACTATCCAGTGCACCACCGGGCCGGCCCCAACCCTTCATTTTTTCTACAGACTCCACTTACCTCCTTGTATCTGCCACTCCCACTATTTATGCATTACATTCTAGCAATACTCAATTATCTTCCATACCCTCTTATGCTTAGGTATCTTTATATATGCTTTTGACTTAGAATGCCCTTTCTTGCCTATCTTTCTGGAGAACATAACCCAATCAAAAGAGCAAATGTGCCTTTGTATATGACACAGAGATTAATCACCCCAACCTCTGAATACAAATATACTATGTATACTGAATTATTTATCACATACTTCACAGAAATCATTTGTTTAATATGCATATCTGCCCCTGGAGACCATATGTCCCTGCAGGGTTGGATTTATAGCTTATTAATCTTTGCATCCCTAGCCCCTAGCATAGGGCCTAAAATATGGTTTAGTCAATTAATTAATTAATT
>NW_007731772.1:36464-40667 GCF_000696425.1 Galeopterus variegatus | reverse complement strand
TAGCTTATTAATCTTTGCATCCCTAGCCCCTAGCATAGGGCCTAAAATATGGTTTAGTCAATTAATTAATTAATTAATTAATTTCTATGCTATATTTTATTTACTGATCCTTTTCACCTGTATCCAAAAATTAGTATGAATATGATAGGGGAAATCTAACTAGGAATGTGAGCAAATTTTCTAATCCTTGCTTTAGTTTTACAATTAAAGGTATTAATTCAATAAATATTTATTAATTATCTCTTACACTAGGTACTGAGGGGAGAAACAAAGATAAATCATTACATAGGCTCTAATCTCAAGGATCTTCAGTCCAAGGGATGTGATAAAATATGTATACAAACATCTTACTTGTAAGGAGAAGAGTGACAAATGCCTTGGGGTGGGGGAAGTCCTAAATAAAATGGTATAGGAATTTGGCAATGGGGCCAATTATCTTCAGCTGGTAAGAAAAAGAAAGAATTCATGTAAAGTTGCCATTTTAGCAAAAGATTATAAAGGATTAGATATGGGAAGATGAGAGAAAAGTCCTCCAGCTGAAGAAACTGTGCAAGTAAAGCATGAAGCCAGCAAAAAAAGTTTGGCTAAAGTAAAGAATGTGTTAAGATTAGATGGGGAGTGAACAAGAAAGGGCCTCATATTACAGAGCTTGAATTTCATTTTGAAGGAATCAAATAACTTTAAGAATGATTTTCCTCTCTTTTCGTGTCTGCCTTTCATATTTTTGTTTCTTTCTCACCCTAAAGAGCAACTGGTGCAGACCTCTTTGAGCATCTGATGGAAACAATGGACTCTCTTCCCCCCCCCCGCCCAAATGCAACTATTACACATCTCTACAAAATTTTTCATACAAAGAAAATATCTCTCAATAATTTGAAGGTGATAAAATTCTTTTTTAGAATGAGGTGACTTAAACATATTTGTAGGTTTCAGTGATGAGAAAGAGATTGATGATGCAAAAGAGGAAGAACACTGTAAATATATACAATTTGTGTCAATTTAAAACTTTTTTCCATTTAAAAAAAAAAGAGAGAGAAAGATGCAACAAGGTCCAGAAGAGGCAAAGTGGCCCAACTGTCAAAAGACAGCAAAATGAAAGCTGCTTCTAAGGCAAAATTAAAGATCAAATATTAAGGGCTGGCCCCCTGGCGCACTCGGGAGAGTGCAGCGCTGGGAGCCCGGCGGTGCTTCCGCCACGGGTTCGGATCCTATATAGGACTGGCCGGTGTGCTCACTGGCTGAGTGCAGTGCAGGCAACGCCAAGCCAAGGGTTGCGATCCCCTTACCAGTCACGAAAAAGACACACACACAAAAAAGATCAAATATTAAATAGCAATATTCTCATTTTTAAGCTTTGTGTTACCTTAGGTACTTGCTCCAGATCTGTCCTGGATTTATCTATGAAAAAAAGGAAAAGGAAAAATATGACTTTTTAAACTTGTTTTCATTTTACGTCCATCAAATATATTTTGACAGATTCAATATTGTACTGGGTCACAACCAGATAACTACTTAAGTTTCTTCCTTCAATGAGTATCTACAAGCACCTATTGTATGCTTAGTTGTAGGCAAAGCACTGAACAAGACATATGTTTCAAATAATTTTTTGTTTCAAATAATTTTAATAAATTGTATAGCAGCAATGAAACAGCTAAATATATTTCAACTCTTTTTCTAAATGGAGACAGAAAACTTGATGCTATCTTACTAAGTTTTGGTAAGTTTAACACTGAACAAGACATATGTTTCAAATAATTTTTTGTTTCAAATAATTTTAATAAATTGTATAGCAGCAATGAAACAGCTAAATATATTTTAACTCTTTTTCTAAATGGAGACAGAAAACTTGATGCTATCTTACTAAGTTTTGGTAAGTTTAAGGATAACATGGCTACGTAGTTTTAAAAAATGAATTAAATGCTAAAATAGGTATACTATTTTGTATTGTAAAACAACAATATTCTTATTGTTTTAAATATCTACCATCCCATCCAGAATTTATGATCAAAGATTGCTTTGCTTTTTTAAACTGTATTAATTTTCTTCTCGGACATCTTAGTTTGTATCACCTACAAACTTATCAGCAAATGAACCTGCTTTATTCTGCCAATCCAATCTCAGATGAGGTACCACTATCCTCTACACAGCTAACCTTTCTGCACTTGGACTCCATCCCCTCCTGCCTCTTCTGTGAGCCTGCTTCATCAATTACCCTGCCTCTCTCCATATCTTCGACCGCTTCCCTTCTACTAGCTCTTTTATTTCTGCATAGAAACACACTCAGTTCTCTCCAATTTAAAAAAAAAAAAAAAAAGAACAAAAAGAAAAGATAAAACCCAGGGCAGGGAGGCAAGGGAGGCACCTCAAGTGCAAAATGTAAGGAAACACTTACACTTAGGGTTATGTAAATGCCTTTCTTGCCTCATCTAGCCTGGGCCATGAAAAAAATATTCTTCTACTCTGTTCCCTCTAGTCAATATGCTATCTCAAATTTTCACGTCACATCCATACTGATAGTCTGTATTTCTATCTCTTACATTCACTCCTTAATATATAGTATTGAGGTTTCTGTAATCACCACTCCAGTCTAACTGTTTTCCTTAAGATCTCCTAATTGCCAAATCCAAGGAGACTTCTCCACGTACAAATTGATCTAGTATTCTAACCTTTTAGACTAATCATTCTCACTTCTCTAAAACTCTCACTACCTTACATTTCTATGATGGAGTTCTCTCTTGGTTGACTTTCTTATCTCGCTGACCACTTTTTTAGTCTCCTTCACAAGTATCTCATCTATCTGCTCCTTAGATGTGACAGCTTCATAGTGTTCTATCATCAGTCCTTTTCTTCTCAATATTCACAACCTCCCTAGGTGATCCTATTCATGCCCTTGGATTCAACTACCATGTTACTGTCTAGCATATTGTCTATGATGTCTACCATACCTACATCTTCAGCCTACCTCTCTCTTTCCTGAGCTTTGGGTTGCCGAACAGACATGTCCTTCACTGAAACTCTGCAGCTAAACTAGCCTCCGTCTCCTCTAAAAGTCCTCTTCCTATATTGCCTCTTCACTGAATTGTACCTCTCACAAGCCCAAGCAAGAAACCAGGAGACATCTTTGAATCATCTTGCTCCATGATCAGCAAATGACTGGCCATCAAAACCTGTGCCTCAATATCAGAGTTATCTCTCAAAGGCCTAATTTCTTCTCCTTCTTCATCTCCATTGTAACTGTTATTGGAACCACATTACATCTCACATATTACTTCATACCCTCCAACTGTCTCCTTGCCTCCAGTTTTATCATCATTCCATAATTCATTATCCACAAATGTTTTCACAGTGAAAACGTATAATCATGAATCTGATCATGTCTGGTTAAAAATATTTCATAGCTCTATGCTGCCTTTAGAAAAAGTAAAATTCCTGAGCATGGCATACAAGGCTCTTCATAATCTGACCCCTTGCCTATTGCATTAGACTCATCTGTTGCTCACAGTAGAACTAACGTACTAAACTCTTACATTCCTTCAACATGTGACAGGCATACCTCATTTTACTGTGCTTTGCTTTATTGCACTTTTTTGCACATTTTTGCATTTTTTACAAATTGAAGGTCTGTGGCAAACGTGCATCCAGCAATTCTATCAGTGCCATTTTTCCAGCAGCATTTGTTCACTTGGTGTCTTTATGACACATTTTGGTAATTCTTCCAATACTTCAAATTTTTCATGTTTATTATATCTGTTATGTGATCTGTGACCAGTGATCTTTGACAATACTATTATAATCGTTTTGGGGGCATCACAAACCATGCGCAGGTAAGACAGCAAACTTAATCGATAATGTTGTATGTGTTCTGACTGCTCCACCATCTGGCCATTCCCCTGTCTCTCTCCCTCTCCTCAGGCCTCCTGATTCCCTGAGAGACAACAATATTGAAATTAGGCCTGTTAATAACCCTACACTGGCCAGTAAGTGTTCAAGTGAAAGGATGAGCCACACATCTCTTACTTTAAATCAAAAGCTAAAAATGCTTAAGCTTAGTGAGGAAGGCATGTCAAAAGCTAAAATAGGCTGAAAGCTAGCCCTCTTGTACCAGTGAGCCAAGTTGCAAGCACAAAGGAAAAGCAGTTGAAGAAAATTAAAAGTGCTACACGCAAATGCTAAGAAAGTGAAACAACCTTTTTGCTGATATGG
>NW_007731772.1:33493-35291 GCF_000696425.1 Galeopterus variegatus | reverse complement strand
GCAGCTGGTGACTTCACTTTGAAGCCAATGCTCATTTACCATTCTGAAAAGTCCTAGAACTCTTAAGAAGTATGGCAAGTCTCCTCTGCCCGTTCTCTATAAATGGACTAACAAAGCCTTGATAACAGCACATCCATTTCCAGCATGGTTTAATGAGTATTAATGAGCCCACTGTTCAGACCTATTGCTCAGGAAAAATGATTCCTTTCAAAATATTACTGCTCATTGATAAGGCACCTGGGTGACCCAAGAACTCTGATGGAGATGTACAAGATTAATGCAGTTTTCATGCATGCTAACACAACATCCTTTCTGCAGCCCATGGATCAAGGAATAATTTCGACTTTAAAGTCTTATTATCTAAAAAGTACATTTTGTAAGGCTATAGGTACCACAGATAGTGATTCCTCTGATGGATCTGGGCAAACTAAACAGAAAACCTTCTGGAAAGGATTCACCACTCTAGATGCCATTAAGAACATTCATGATTCACGCAAGGAGGTCAAATATCAACATTAACAGGAAATTGGAGAGGTTGATTCCCAGCTTCATGGATGACTTTGAGGGCTTCAAGACTTCAGTGGAGGAATTAACTACAGATGTGGTAAAAATAGCAAGAGAACAAGAACTAGAAGTGGAGCTTAAAGATATGACTGAATTGTTGCAATCTCATGTTAAAGCTTTCTTTTCTTTTCTTTTTTTTTTTNAGTGTTCAAGTGAAAGGATGAGCCACACATCTCTTACTTTAAATCAAAAGCTAAAAATGCTTAAGCTTAGTGAGGAAGGCATGTCAAAAGCTAAAATAGGCTGAAAGCTAGCCCTCTTGTACCAGTGAGCCAAGTTGCAAGCGCAAAGGAAAAGCAGTTGAAGAAAATTAAAAGTGCTACACGCAAATGCTAAGAAAGGGAAACAACCTTTTTGCTGATATGGAGAAAGCTTTAGTGGTCTGGATAGAAGATCACATCAGCCACAACATTCCCTTAAACCAAAGCCTAATCCAGAGCAAGCCCTTAACTATTAACTTCTATTAAGGCTGAGAGATGTAAGGAAGCTGAAGATGTCTGAAGCTACAAAAGGTTGGTTCATGAGGTTTAAGGAAAGAAACCATCTCCATAACATAAAAGTGCAAGGTGAAGCAGTGAGTGCTGATGTAGAACTGTAGCAGGTTATCCAGAAGATCTAGCCAAGATAATTGATGAAGGTGGCTATGCAGAACAACAGATTTTCTATGTAGATGAAACAGCCTTATTTGGAAGAAGATTCCATCTAATATTTTCAAAGCCNAAAGTGGTTTCTTGAGATGGAATCTACTCCTGGTGAAGATGCTGTCAATATTGTTGAAATAACAACAATGGATTTAGAATATTATATAAACTTAGTTGACAAAGCAGTGGCAGGGTTTGAGAGGACTGACACTAACTTTGAAAGAAGTTCTACTGTGGGTGAGATGCTATCGAACAGCATCAGATGCTGCAGAGAAATATTTTATGAAAGGAAAGTCAATCAACGTGGCAAACTTCATTGCTGTCTTATTTTTAAGAAATTGCTAAAGCCACCCCAGCCTTCAGCAACCACCACCCTGATCAGTTAGCAGTCATCAACATTGAGGCAAGACCTCCACCAACAAAAAGATGATTGTTCATTGAAGACTCAGATGATTGTTTGCAATTTTTAGCAATGAAGTATTTTTTATAATTAAGGTAGGTACATTATTTTAGACATAATGTTATTGCATACATAATAGACCACAGTATAGTGTAAACATAACTTTTATATGCATTGAGAAACCAAAAAATTC
>NW_007731772.1:32263-33087 GCF_000696425.1 Galeopterus variegatus | reverse complement strand
TCCCTTTTCCTGGCATGCCTTTTACTGCATAAATGTGTCACATTAAAAAACAGGTAATTGTCATCAATTTTAGGAAGCCTTCTAAAGCTGTTAGGAAAGCTATACAACCTCACCACATTGAACTTACTGTTTAATAAACAGTGCTGCAATTATTGGTTTATTTTTTAACTTTACTGAGGAGATCATCACCTCCTGGAGGACTGAGACTATTTCCTACTCATCTATTTCTAAGCAATAAGCAAAATAGCAAGCACCAAGATATAATTACACTACTGCCAGACCCATGATTTTTCTCTCAAACACTTTAAGAAAAGATTATAATCATCAGGTATAAATATTTTACTAGAAATAAAAATTAAGATATGGTAGCCAACCAGGTCCCACAATTAAGATTTTGTTTGTTGATATTTACGCTATGCTTTATTATCTACAAATAGCACATATTCATACCATGAGTATGTAAGAGAGTCCTGTCAAAGGTATCTTTAGGAGGACAAATATTCTTGCATCTCTCATGAATCTTCTCTCTCTAATGAAGAAACAAACAATGTGATCAATGATAATATGGAAATATGAGTATTTAAAGCAACAAAACATTTCACAACAGGGTATCAGAAAATACCAAATTAGCTCTACAATTTTTAATATGAAATCACTAGCCTCTTGAACTTACATACAAATAACAAGTGTATTTAATAAATCAGATACCACAATGAGATCTATGAACACCTGTATACCTATACTCATCCCATCTTATACAATTATAGCAAAATCTCCATATTTGGAATGAAGTGGGAAAGCAAATGGAAAATCTTTATCACTAA
>NW_007731772.1:25626-32020 GCF_000696425.1 Galeopterus variegatus | reverse complement strand
TAAATCAGATACCACAATGAGATCTATGAACACCTGTATACCTATACTCATCCCATCTTATACAATTATAGCAAAATCTCCATATTTGGAATGAAGTGGGAAAGCAAATGGAAAATCTTTATCACTAACTTTAATCAACAAAGAAAATTTTAAAACATAAATGTCAGAAAGAAGATAAAAATCAGTTACTGACACTCTCTCTGAGTCAAAAAAAAAATCTCACTCTGATTTAAGATTAGCTGACCACTAACAAACACTGTTATCTTTTCAGTGATGCACTGAAGGGACACCTGGGAAAGTGGAGTGTGGTAACAGGAGAAGCACTAGGCTTGCAGTGTTCAAAGTTCTGGTAGTAATTGTCAGTTGCTATAGGACTATTCCCAAAGTAGCTGTACTAGTTTGCATTCCCACCAGCAGTGAATGAGAGTTCCCGTTACTCCACATCCTTGCCAACATTTGGTGATGTCATTGTTTTGTATTTTCTCCATTCTAATAGATATGTAGTGGCATCTCATTGTTGTTTTAATTTGCAATTCTCTAATGACATTTGATGTTGAGCATCTTTTCATATGCTTACTTTTCATATGCCATCTGCATATCTTCTTTAGTGAAGTGTCTGATCAGATCATTTGCCCATTTTTTATTTTGTTAAAATACACATATACATAAAATTTGTCTTTAAAATCATTAGTGATGTTGACCATCTATTCATGTGCTAATTGGACATTTGTATATTTTTGGAGAAATGTCTATTCAAGTCCTTTGTCCATTTTTTAATTCAGTTATTCATTTTCCTATTCTTGAATTCTAAGAGTCCTTTGTATATTTTGGGGACCAGTCCTTTATCAGATAGGTGTTTTGCAAGTATTTTCTTCCAGTCTTGACTTGGTTTTTCATTCTCTTAACAGTATCTTTCACAGAGTAAAACTTTAATTTTAACAAAATCCAACTTTTCAAATTTTTCTTTCATGGATTGTGCTTTTGGTTTCATATCTAAAAAGTCATTCCCAAACCCAAAGTCACCTAGATTTTTTCCTATGCTATCTTCTAGAAATTTTACGTTTTGCATTTTACATTTAGGTCTATAATTAATTTTTTTTTTCCTTTTTGTCTTTTTTCGTGACCGGTAATGGGATTGCAACCCTCGGTGTCGCACCTGTACCGCGACCGGCAACAGGATCGCAACCCTCGGTGTCACGCCCGCACCACGCTCAACCAGTGAGCGGACCGGTCTCTATATGGGATCCAAACCCTCGGCAGGAGCGCCGCCACGCTCCCAAGCGCCGCACTCTACCGAGTGCGCCACCGGGCCGGCCCAGGTCTATAATTAATTTTGAACTAATTTCTGTGAAAGGCGTAAGGTGGCCTATGTCTATATTCTCCCCCCCCCCTTTTTTTTGCACATATCTGTCTAGTTGTTTCAGTACCATTTTTTCAAAAAACTATGACTATCCTTTCTCTATTAAACTGCCTTTGCCTTTGTCAAAAAGTCAGTTGCCTATAATTTTGTTGGTCTTCTTTTGGGTTCTCTATTCTGTTCCATTGATCTATATGTCTGTTCTTTCACCAATACCACAGTGTTTTAATTACTGTACCTTTACAGTAAGTCTTAAAGTTGGGTAGTGACAGTCCTCCAACTTTGTTCCTCTCTTTTAACACTGTGTTAGCTATTTTGACTCTTTTCCCTTTCCATATAAACTTTAGAATCAGTTTCTTGATAACCACAAAACAATTTGCTGGGATTTTAATTAGGATTACATTGAATCCACAGATCAAGTTGAGAAGAAGAGACATCTTGACAATATTGAGTCTTCCTATCCATGTATATAGAATATCTCTCCATTTATTTAGATCTACTTCGATTTCTTTCATCAGTCTTATAGTTTTCCTCAGAGAGATCTTGCATATATTTAGTTAGATTTGTACCTAAATATTTCATTTTCTTTGATACTAATGTAAATGGTGTTGTGTTTTTAATTTCAAATTACAATTATTCATTGCTGGTATGTAAGAAAGCAATCAACTTTTGTATATTAATCTTGTATCCAGCAACCTGCTATAATCACTTATTAGTTCCAGCAATTTCGCTTTTTGATTTTTTGAGATTTTCTACATTAGCACATCATCTGCAAGCAAGTTTTACTTCTTCCTTCTCAAGATATACCCTTTATTTCCTTTTCTTGTCTTATTGCATTAGTTAGGGCTTCCAGAAAAATGTTGAGAGGAATGGTGAGAGAGAACATCCTTACCTTGTTCCTGATCTTATGGGGAAGCATCAAGTTTCCCACCTATAGCTGTAAGGTTTTTGTAGATGTTCTTTATCATGTTGAGGAAGTGCCCCCTTATTCCTAGTCTTCTCAGGTGTTTTCTTTGTATCTATTGATATGATCATATGACTTTTCTCCCTTAACCTCTTAACGTGATTGTGTTGTATTAATTGCTTTTTAAATACTGAATTAGCCTTGAAATAAATCCCACTTGTTCATGGTATATCATTCTTTTTATACATTATTGGGTTCAATCTTCTAATATTTTGCTAAGAATTTTTGCATTTATGTTCATGAGAGATATTGGCCAATAGTTTTCTTTTCCTGAAATTATCTTTGTCTGAATTTAGTGTTAAATTAATGCTAGCCTCATAGAATGAGTTAGAAAGTATCCCCTTTGCTTCTATTTCCTGGAAAAGACTGTAGAGAACTGATATAATTTCTTCATTAAATGTTTAGTAGAATTCATCAGTGAACCCATCTGGGCCTAGTGCTTTTTATTTCAAGTGGTTATTATTGATTCAATTTCTTTAATAAATATAGGCCTATTCAGAATATCTATCTCTTATTGCGTAAGTTTTGGTAGATAGTGTCTTCCAAGGAATTGGTCCATTTCACCTAGGTTATCAAATTTGTGGGCACAGAATTGTTCACAGTATTCCTTTACTGTCCTTTTAATGTCCATGAGATCAGTAGCAATACCCTCTTTCTTTTCTGATATTAGTAGCTTATATCCCCTCTCTCTCTTTTTTTTAGTTAACCTAGCTAAACATTTGTCAATTTTACTGATCTCAAAGAACCAGCTTTTGGTTTGGCTGACTTACTCTATTGATTTACTGTCATCAGATTCATTGATTTCTGCTCTAATTTTTATTATTGCTATTCTTCTGCTTAATTTGCTCTTCTTTTTCTAATTTCCTAAGGTGGAAGCTAAGATTATTAATTTTAAATGTTTCTTCTTTTTTTATTCTCTTTGTATTTAATTTGCTCTTTTTCTAATTTCCTAAGGTGGAAGCTAAGATTATTAATTTTAAATGTTTCTTCTTTTTTTATTCTGTTGAAACCTCAGCAGAATCTTTCTCTTTTTTAATAGATGCATTAAATGCTATAAATTTTCCTCTAAGCACTGCTTTCATTTCATCCCACAAATTTTGATAAGTCTCTATTAGCATTTCTTTAAGCTCACTGATCCTTTCCTCTGCCATTTCAAGTCCACTGGTGAAACCATCAAAGGCATTCTTCATTTCTGTTTCAGTGTCTTTAATTGGTAGCATTTCTTTTTGATTCTTTCCTAGAGTTTCCATCTCTCTGCTTACATTACCCATTTATTCCTGCATGTTGTCCATGTTTTTCATTGCAGTCCTTAGCATATTTTTCATAGTTGTTTTTTTTTATCTCCAGTCTGTTCATTCCAACACCACAGATATATCTGAGTCCAGTTCTGATAATTGCTCTGTCTCTTTAAAGTGTGGGGTTTTTTTTCTTTAGTCTACACTATAATTTTTTGTTGAAAGCCAGATATGACATAATAAATAGAAAGACCTAAGGTAAAATAGGTCTTTAGTGTCAGGTTTTATATTTATATCTATTTGTTGCTCCTATTTTACTCTTTATATGCCTTAGTTTAGGTTGAGAATTTTTTTGAATCCATCTTCTCTCTTCTGTTGGCTTATTAGCTGTAATATTTGTTTTGCTATTTTAGTGGTTTGTGTTAGGGTTTATTCTTTATATCCCCACTAGAAATGTAAGCTTTGCAAGGGAAGGAACTGATCTCTATTTTGATCCCTCATATATCCCTAGTGTTTAGAACAGTGTCTGGCACATGGAAGGCACTCAGTAAATATTTGATCAACAAACAAATAGATAGAAAAGCCAAAATACAGGTTACAAAATGTAAGGTTAGAAATCATCAAAAAGAAGGTATATTAAAGCTCATCCACTTAACATCCAGATGTTAGTTTGGATCATTGAAAACATAACACAAAAACTCTAGACAGTATATGGCAATACACACATATAAAGGTAAATAAAATGTACAGGTTCTGTACAAAAATATTTGATAGTACTAAAAATGAACCAGATACTGTATGTATATTAATGCCAATAGTGTAGCCATATTCAACCTACCTCCAAATCATAAAAAATAAAGTAATCAAGTAAAATAAAATCAGCTAAGTTCAAATTAGGCTTGCTAATGAAAAAAGAATAAAAAGAAATAGTTACAAAAATATAAATAACCATCCTTTGTACCACTTTAATGATTTTTTTTAAAGACTGAAATGATAACTAGGATTACATTTATAACAGCCATGTACTATGAATCTAAAAATGAATAATAGGCCACCTCAAACTCAGTACTACACTCAGTTCTTGCTCTGAGACCAATTTTTTTATTTTTTTTTTTCCTTTTTGTCTTTTTTACTGACCGGTAACGGGATCGCAACCCTCGGTCTACTATGAATCTAAAAATGAATAATAGGCCACCTCAAACTCAGTACCACACTCAGTTCTTGCTCTGAGACCAATTTTTTATTTTTTTTTCCTTTTTGTCTTTTTTACTGACCGGTAACGGGATCGCAACCCTCGGTGTCGCGCCCGTACCGGGGACCGGCAACGGGATCGCAACCCTCGGTGTTGCGCCCGCACTGCGCTCAGCCAGTGAGCAGGAACCAGTCTCCACATGGGATCCGAACCCTCGGCGGGAGAAGGCGCACTCTCCAGTGCGCCACCGGGCCGGCCCTCTGAGACCAATTTTAAAGCAACATATTGAGTTATAATTATGTCTGGAGATATTAAGGCTATCTGCTAGAGATAAGATGTTATATTAAATTGTCTGCAGTGGATTAGGGACACAGAAACAGTAATTCTCTGCTAATTTCTTAAACCTCACAAATCTTCTGAGTTTTACAGGCCTACCAGAATCATTTTCTCCTTGGTTGGTACAATAGGTTTCATGTTGAATTTTAACACTATTATAAATGTGTAATTCTGAAAAATCACTACAGTTAGTCAAGAAACGTATTAAAATATGTTTAAGCAAAGAAAGAAATACAACTCAGGACAGTAGAATTTGCATGAATAAGAAAGAATATGATAAATTCATCAAAGATTATGGGTCAATAATCTACAACAAACTAAAAATATTTCTATTACTTTTGATCTAACTATAACTAACTTTAAGATTAGATATTACCTGAGAGATTTCCTGTTGATATATTATAAAATGTTCCTTGCTGATCTGTGGGAGGTAGAATGAAGGTATGACTTCAGTGTCCACAAAGTCCAATCCCCATGTTTTTGTGAAGAAGTCAGATTCTCGTTTTGCTAATCTAGGATCATTTAATGCTGCTGGGAGATTTACTTTGGAATGATATATAGTCCATCTATGTTGATCTGTAACTAGAGATGGGGCAACACATAAACTATTTGAATCACCTGCAAAAAGTAAACAAGAGAACTTGTAAAGTTGGTTCTATGTTTGAAAGCACATCCTAGAAAACTAAAAATGCCTAATTCTATTTCTTCCATGGGAAATAATTTAATAAAAATCAATCTCATTAAATAATCTTCAGATTCCAGCATCAACTGCCAAGGGTGTGAAAAACATACACAAGGTAAAGGCTATGCAAAATTTGAGATTTGTAGTTGCAGAGTGGGGTGAATAGTAAAGAAAGTCTTTCACTAATTCCTTTCCTTAATGTATAATTTCTCTATCATTTTCAGCATCAAAACTCTGCTACCTTCTATTATATGCTTTCTATCTTCTAATACCCAGGGTTGTTTTAGAGGTAGGTCTTTTTTCTATTATATTATGGCAGGCTCTCCTGGTTCAAATATCCTTTGGTTTATAATTCGGTGATATAAATATCACTGTGGCATTAATCATAGATTAAAGGAAAATATACAGTCAATTATCATTATTTGCAGTAGTTTTGTTCTATAAAGTCACCATGAACACTTAATTAGGGAATACTGAACCAATGCCGCTAAGGGAAATAAAAAGTTAGATTCCTGCAAGCCTCTGGTCACAACATTTTCATCAGCTAATCAATATCTAATCTTGTTTTTTTTTTTTTCTTTTTTTGTCTTTTTTCGTGACCGGCAATGGATCGCAACCCTCAGTGTCG
>NW_007731772.1:23933-25616 GCF_000696425.1 Galeopterus variegatus | reverse complement strand
GTTTAGATCTTGTGTTTCTCTGTTGATTTTTTGCCTAGATGATCTGTACAATGTTGAGAGTGGGGTGCTCTGGTCCCCCGCTATTATGGTATTACTGTCTATCTCTTTCTTTAGGTCTAATAGTATTTGCTTTATAAATCTGGCTGCTCCAATGTTGGGTGCATATATATTTATGATTGTTATCTTTTCTTGTTGGACAGATCCTTTTATCATTATAAAGTGGCCTTCTTTATCTCTTTTTATGGTTTTGGTTTAAAGTCTGTGTTATCTGATATAAGAATAGTATTCCACCTCATTTTTTCGTAATAACTTCGTATAGCATACATTATACGAAGTTATACGAAGTGAGCAGCCGGTCCGTATGTGGGATCCGAACCCTCGGTGGGAGCGCCACCACACTTCCCAAGCGGCGCACTTTAGCAGTGCGCCACCCGGCCGGCCCCCGCAATCTTGTTTTGTGTGTGTTTCTGTATAAGACACCTTATTCAACATATATAATTGATTATATATGATTACAATTGATTATATAACATTGAACTCATGCCTTACAGCACTATAGCTCATGCCTGAATGAAGCTATATATGTATTTTCTCTGTAAGGCACATCACAGCCTTCTTGCACTTAGGAAAACTAGACAGCACTTCAGCACTATGCTTGGAGGACATTTTAAACAGTAAAATCACCAACAGAAAGCACAAAAATGCAAACATGTGACAGTAAATAGATAACAAAAAGAACATTTATTTACAATATGAGAGCTGAAACAAGGAGGCAGAGCATTGCCTTATAGACCTCAGCCAGTAATGTGTGTCAGGCAACTCAAATTTTTCACTGCTCAGTGCATGCCTGCAAATGACCACAAAAGTACTACAAGTATTGATTTGGGGGTTACAAATACATTTTAGGTAGTAAGAGAATTTGCAAATACAGAATCTGCAAAAAATGAGGACTGACTATTATATTTAAGTAAACAGCTTTCAATCTGTACCTTCATTTTCAACACTCTTTCACATTATATAAGTAACTTATCTTACGGAAATGCATGAAAATAATTATATTCCAATTTCCCAATCAACTTATTACCACATTATTTATATCTCTTTATTTTTAACATTGTAAAATTTACTCTTTTAAAGTAAGTATATAAAACCTGACTACTCATTTAAAGAGAATACAAATAAATCATCAATAAAAAATCCTGAAATAGCATTACCTGTGGGTTCCTTGGGACACACATCTGGCAGTGACTGCACAGGTCGAATGTGTTTTGTCGAATCTACCTCTTTTATAAAGAAAACATCACTGCTGCTTCCTTGAGGCACTGGTGAAGAACTGTGGCTTGAAGCCATTGCATAAAATCACCACTCAACTGAAAATGAGTAAGAAACAAATAACAATTAAGACACTTAACAAAAATCAAAATCCATCTATAAGTATTATGTATGTCACAAACTCTCTTTCAAAATCCTTCAAAGTACACAATTTGAATATTCGCTGTAATTGTGGAAGATATTCATAATATTTTGTTTCCAAAGAAAGTATTTTTCCGGGCCGGCCTGGTGGCGCACTGGATAGTGCGCCGCTTGGGAAGCGCGGCGGCGCTCCCGCCCGAGGGTTCGGATCCCACATACAGACCGGTTCCCGCTCACTGGCTGAGCGAGGCGCGGGAGCAACACCGAGGG